>NC_134356.1:48952946-49183435 GCF_048569485.1 Anomaloglossus baeobatrachus | reverse complement strand
ATGATAAATCTCGCTGCTTTGTAAGACCAGAACGCAGACCCCCGCAGACCCCCTCCCTCTGTTCATGTACATTCTCCGCTGCTCCTCTACATTGCTACAATAGTGCCAAATTAATGAATGTAATTAAAGAGCATTTCCTTCTAAATAGTCCTAATACCCTACCGATTCGGCCTCCGTACAGCTCCCCCGGGGGTTATCACTAACATGGGACCCCGGTGATCAGATATAATCACATGAGAAAACTTGGCTGTAGGTGTTTAATGTCCCTGCAGCAACTCCACAGGAAAACCACAGCATTACAGTGTGCTTATTAAAATCAGTAGGTTGACTAATGAGTAAATGTAGTGGAGGAATGGTTTGATTAGTGTGGAAATGAGGGGCGCTGAGGTGACTATTAAAGAAATGAGGGGGTGCTGAGTGACTACTGTGGAAATGAGGGGGCGCTGAGGTGATTGTGGAGATGAGGAGGTGCTCAGGAGACTACTGTGGAAATGAGGGGCGCTGAGTGACCACTGTGGAAATGAGGGGGCGCTGAGGTGACTACTGTGGAAATGAGGGGGCGCTGAGGTGACTACTGTGGAAATGAGGAAAGGGCTGAGGTGACTACTGTGGAAATGAGGGGGCGCTGAGGTGACTACTGTGGAAATGAGGGGGCGCTGAGGTGATTGTGGAGATGAGGAGGTGCTCAGGAGACTACTGTGGAAATGAGGGGCGCTGAGTGATTACTGTGGAAATGAGGGGGCGCTGAGGTGACTACTGTGAAAATGAGGGGGCGCTGAGGTGACTACTGTGGAAATGAGGAAAGGGCTGAGGTGACTACTGTGGAAATGAGGTGGCGCTGAGGTGACTACTGTGGAAATGAGGAGGCGCTGAGGTGACTACTGTGGAAATGAGGAAAGGGCTGAGGTGACTACTGTGGAAATGAGGGGGCGCTGAGGTGACTACTGTGGAAATGAGGAGGCGCTGAGGTGACTACTGTGGAAATGAGGAGGGTCCACGGTGACTACTGTGGAAATGAGGAGGGTCTACGGTGACTACTGTGGAAATGAGGAGAGTCTACGGTGACTACTGTGGAAATGAGGAGGGTCTACGGTGACTACTGTGGAAATGAGGAGAGTCTATGGTGACTACTGTGGAAATGAGGAGGGTCTAGGGTGACTTCTGTGGAAATGAGGAGGGTCTACGGTGACTTCTGTGGAAATGAGGAGGGTCTACGGTGACTACTGTGGAAATGAGGAGGGTCTACGGTGACTACTGTGGAAATGAGGGGGCGCTGAGTGACTACTGTGAAAATTAGGGGGTGCTGAGGTGACTACTGTGGAAATGAGGAGGATCTACGGTGACTACTGTGGAAATGAGGGGGTGTTGAGGTGACTACTGTGGAAATGAGGAGGGTCTACGGTGACTACTGTGAAAATGAGGGGGCGCTGAGTGACTACTGTGAAAACTAGGGGGTGCTGAGGTGACTACTGTGGAAATGAGGAGGGGGCTGAGGTGACTATTGTGGAAATGAGGAGGGTCTACGGTGACTACTGTGGAAATGAGGAGGGTCTATGGTGACTACTGTCCAAATGAGGAGGGTCTATCTATGGTGACTACTGTGGAAATGAGGAGGGTCTACGGTGACTACTGTGGAAATGAGGATGGTCTACGGTGACTACTGTGGAAATGAGGAGGGTCTACGGTGACTACTGTGGAAATGAGGAGGGTCTACGGTGACTACTTTGGAAATGAGGAGGGTCTACGGTGACTACTGTGGAAATGAGGAGGGTCTACGGTGACTACTGTGGAAATGAGGAGGGTCTACGGTGACTACTGTGGAAATGAGGAGGGTCTACGGTGACTACTTTGGAAATGAGGAGGGTCTACGGTGACTACTGTGGAAATGAGGAGGGTCTACGGTGACTACTGTGGAAATGAGGAGGGTCTACGGTGACTACTGTGGAAATGAGGAGTGTCTGCGGTGACTCCTATGGAAACGAGGGGGCGTTGAGGTGACTACTGTGGAAATGAGGAGGGTCTACGGTGACTACTTTGGAAATGAGGAGGGTCTACGGTGACTACTGTGGAAATGAGGATGGTCTACGGTGACTACTGTGGAAATGAGGAGGGTCTACGGTGACTACTGTGGAAATGAGGAGTGTCTGCGGTGACTCCTATGGAAACGAGGGGGCGTTGAGGTGACTACTGTGGAAATGAGGGTCTACGGTGACTACTTTGGAAATGAGGAGGGTCTACGGTGACTACTGTGGAAATGAGGAGGGTCTACGGTGACTACTGTGGAAATAAGGAGGGTCTACGGTGACTACTGTGGAAATGAGGAGGGTCTACGGTGACTACTGTGGAAATGAGGAGGGTCTACGGTGACTACTGTGGAAATGAGGAGAGTCTACGGTGACTACTGTGGAAATGAGGAGGGTCTACGGTGACTCCTGTGGAAATGAGGAGGGTCTACGGTGACTACTGTGGAAATGAGGAGGGTCTACGGTGACTACTGTGGAAATGAGGAGGGGTCTGCGGTGACTACTGTGAAAATGAGGGGGTGTTCAGGTGACTACTGTGAAAATGAGGAGAGTCTACGGTGACTACTGTCGAAATGAGGAGGGTCTATCTATGGTGACTACTGTGGAAATGAGGAGGGTCTACGGTGACTACTGTGGAAATGAGGAGGGTCTATGGTGACTACTGTCCAAATGAGGAGGGTCTATCTATGGTGACTACTGTGGAAATGAGGAGGGTCTACGGTGACTACTGTGGAAATGAGGATGGTCTACGGTGACTACTGTGGAAATGAGGAGGGTCTACGGTGACTACTGTGGAAATGAGGAGTGTCTGCGGTGACTCCTATGGAAACGAGGGGGCGTTGAGGTGACTACTGTGGAAATGAGGAGAGTCTACGGTGACTACTGTGGAAATGAGGAGGGTCTACGGTGACTCCTGTGGAAATGAGGAGGGTCTACGGTGACTACTGTGGAAATGAGGAGGGTCTACGGTGACTACTGTGGAAATGAGGAGTGTCTGCGGTGACTCCTATGGAAACGAGGGGGCGTTGAGGTGACTACTGTGGAAATGAGGAGGGTCTACGGTGACTACTGTGGAAATGAGGAGGGTCTACGGTGACTACTGTGGAAATGAGGAGGGTCTACGGTGACTACTGTGGAAATGAGGAGGGTCTACGGTGACTACTGTGGAAATGAGGAGGGTCTACGGTGACTACTGTGGAAATGAGGAGGGTCTACGGTGACTACTGTGGAAATGGAGTGTCTGCGGTGACTCCTATGGAAACGAGGGGGCGTTGAGGTGACTACTGTGGAAATGAGGAGGGTCTACGGTGACTACTTTGGAAATGAGGAGGGTCTACGGTGACTACTGTGGAAATGAGGAGGGTCTACGGTGACTACTGTGGAAATGAGGAGGGTCTACGGTGACTACTGTGGAAATGAGGAGGGTCTACGGTGACTCCTGTGGAAATGAGGAGGGTCTGCGGTGACTACTGTGGAAATGAGGAGGGTCTGCGGTGACTGCTTTGGAAATGAGGGGGCGTTGAGGTGACTACTATGGAAATGAGGAGGGGTATGTGGTGACTATTGTGGAAATGAGGAGTCTACAGAGACTACTGGGGAAATGAAGGGACTATGGTGACTACTGTGGAAATAAGGAAGCAGCTACGGTGACTCCTGGGGGAATTAGGGGGCTGCTATGACTACTGTGGAAATGACAAGGAGCTGCAGTGACTACTGTGAAAATGAGGTGGGACTGCAGTGACTACTGTGGAGATAAGGAGGGGGCTGCAGTGACTACTGTGGAGATAAGGAGGGGGCTGCAGTGACTACTGTGGAGATAAGGAGGGGGCTGCAGTGACTACTGTGGAGATAAGGAGGGGGCTAATGTGACTACTGTGGAAATGAGGAGGGGGCTAATGTGACTACTGTGGAAATGAGGAGGGGGCTAATGTGACTACTGTGGAAATGAGGAGGGGGCTAATGTGACTACTGTGGAAATGAGGAGGGGGCTGCTGTGACTACTGTGGAAATTGTGTGCATGGACACAGTATATGTTTGCTCTGCGATGTATCGATGACATTTTCTGGCTGTATATCAGTATTAGGTGAGGTGAGGTGTACAGATCTGGTTCTTGGAAATACTGATTCCTCTTGCAGAGATCCCACTGGTGTAAGAGCAGTGCTTTGTGGGAAAAGTATGTAAGTTGACTCTCCTGTAGAAGGAAGAAGACTGTGCCTAGTGCTTTCGATTGGGTGCTACCCAATATCCAAACCATTTAAAGGGTTATTTTCATCTTCATGATGATAGATATTTTCAGACAGTGCATGTAAAAATAAGCACTTTTCTAATTTACTGCTTAGTAAAATTTCCAGTTGTTCTTGAGATATTAACATTTTTGTTTTTGTTTACAGCTTGTTGCCTAGGAGACCGACCACTGCTGCTGTTTATCTTGTAAGCACTGTGTTGCAGCCGGGGTCAAATGATAACGGGCATGTTCCGTCATTCCATGGTCAGGTTCAAAACCGCGCCCACAGGCTCACTAGAAAAGTGCTTATAAGCACTAGGCATGTTCTGCGCTGTAGCAGCGTTGGTCGGTCTCCAAGGCAATGAGCTGTATACAAAAGTGTTAATATCTCAAGAACGGTCCAAAATTTTAATATGCAGTAAATTACAAAATTGCTTGTGTTTACAAGAACTATCCAACAATACCCAGTTTTGAAGATGGGATTAACACTTTAAATAGAATTTGCCATAAGGCTTTTGCAATATTATTTGATGTAGGGGCTGATTCCCTTATTCCAGTAATGTCATTTGCTGGTCTTCATGCTACTATTTTGAATCAATCCCTGTTTTCCCTGCTGCAGATTTAGCAGAGCTCAAATGTTGAGCTGTGCATAACCCCGCCCACGCCACTGATTGGAAGCTTTCTGGGGCGGGGTTACACAGAGCAGTTGACTAGGAAGCATGAGTCACTTAGTCCTGTAGTAATAATCTCCTGCTGATAAAACACTGATTTTAATGAAACTGCAACACACAATACTGTATAGTAAGTGATATATCACTGGAATCAGGGTCTCAGTCCCTTCATCATTCTGATCTCAGATTACATAGCAAAAATTTGCTGACAGATTCCCTTTAAGAGACTTCACAAGGGAGATCAGCCAAGCCAGAGATCTGGTGTTTCGGTGGTGTGTATATGCAATGCTCGCACATAAGCAGTAATTGGAGTATAAATACTGCACATTAGAGGTTATTAGATCACTTGTGATAGACATTAAACACAGAGAAAAATGAAACTCCAAAGGAAAAAAAAAATAAAATATATATATATATATATATATATATATATATATATATATATATATATATATATATATATTAATATTAAGATTATCGGCCAAGTTGCTTTTGAAAGCGAGATGTATGAAGTTCTGGCTAAGATATTCAGGCCGCAGTGCGATCCAAGCCTTATCTCGCACTAAAAGGATTACATAGCCGTCATTTGTCGCCAGTGTGTAAAGCGGTTGCAATCCTCAGATGCACTAATCGCGTACAATTTATAGATCCATTAAATCTCACTTTATTGGTGCTTCACACACTTAATTAACCTTGTAACTTCAGCTGGCCGAAAGATACGTTACAAGAATTGTTTGATGATTTAATAGCGGCAAACTGTTGCAAATGCCACAATTAACGTTCATGATCTGAGGTTGGCGGAGAGAATTTCCGCCCGGGTTTCTGCAGTAATGCGTCTATATGATATTTAAAACATTGGAAAAGTTAAAGGGGGTCCCCCATCTGAAGGATATTCCATCACAACCGAGGACGTCCGGCCTCTAGAGGGGGGGGGGGTAGAGGGCTGGTTTAGCTTTTTAACTCTGTGCCTTTCCGACCACATAAATGTGAAGGGAACTGCACATGACTTTATTGAAAGAGGTTGTCTCACCGTTGACTAGCCACCGCTGCAGTTTAACAGCAGGTTTTCCTCAGCAAGGAGTGCAGCCCTTACAAGCTCTTCACTATAGAGCTTGTAAGCACTAATCTAAAGCTGGATCTGGTCAGCTTCAGTGGCCCTTTTGGGTTCGTCCAATGCCACACATCGAAGCTGCTGCATAGGAGAATACACAGTTCATGCCACAGGTCCAAACTCCAAATACCCAGGAGGTATGAAGTGCACTCCTGGTGATAGCATTGTAAAGATAACCACCCCGGTGATAGGATCGTAAGGATCAGCCATTGGCCGTTACAGCTCTTTGTCAAAGTCACACCATTCATGAGGTGACGCCATATCTGACGTATTATCCCGTAACGAGAAGATCATCATTATAAACCTGCACTTACCAGGGAGATGGCAAAATAAAATGGTTTGATCCTCTCCATTCACATGTACAAAGAAGCAATGTTTCGACCTTGATAAAAGACCATAAAGGTCGAAATGTTGCTACTTTGTACAAATAGGTTCCTCCATTAATGTGTACAAAGTAGCAACCTTTCGACCTTTATGGTCCCGTAGAAGTCTGACTCACAGACGAAACGGCCGTCGTCCTTTGGAGGGACTCGCATCCAAGCCTCCTCCCGCAATTTTATCTGCACCGATGAAAAGAACGTTTGAATAAAAAAGAATTTGTTTGGCATAGCAGCTGTTTGCGGTCGATTATTCATCTCCCTGTTGTTGGATTTCCTAGCTGCTCACCACCGACCAGCACGCTGCGCCTGCAACCAGCGCTATATGGCAATCATCAGCACGTGAGCCACTGGACCTGGAGGTAATCTGAGGGCAGGCGGTGCAGGACTTGTTCACTTTTTGCTGCAGTAGCTTTGTACAAGTATGTTCCTCCATTTACATGTACAAAGTAGCAACGTTTCGAGCTTAGCTTGATAGAGACCATAATGGTCGAAACGTTGCTGCTTTGTACACGTGAATAGAAGAACCGCCTTATACAAAGTAGCAACCTTTAGACTTTAGCTTGTTAAAACCATGAAGGTTGAAAGGTTACTGCTTTTTACACGTGAGTAGAAGAACATACTTGTACAAAGTAGCAACGTTTCGACCTTAGTTTAATAAAAAAACATAAAGGTTGAAACATTGCTGTTTTGTACACGTTAATGGAGGAATATACTTGTACAAAGTAGCAATGTTTCCACCTTAACTTAATAAAAGACCATAAAGTTTGAAACGTTGCTCTATTACCGTGTTCAATGTGATAACGTTTCAAACTTGGCGTGCTAAAAGACCAGAAAGGTCAAAATGTTGCTGCTTTGTACACGTGAATGCAGGAACCACCTTGGTCAAAGTACCGACGTTTCAACCTTAGCTGGATGAAAGACCATAAAGGTCGAAACGTTGCTACTTTGTACAAGTATGTTCCTCCATTAATGTGTACAAAGTAGCAACATTTCAAACTTAGCTTGATAAAAGACCATAATGGTCGAAACGTTGCTGCTTTGTACACCTGAATGGAGGAACATACTTGTCCAAAGTAGCAATGTTTTAACCTCAGCTTGATAAAAGACCATAAAGGTCAAAACGTTCCGGCTTTGTTCAAGTATGTTCCTCCTTAATGTGTGCAAAGTAGCAGCGTTTCGACCTTAGCTTAATAAAAGACCATAAAGGTTGAAAAGTTGCTACTTTGAGCACATGAATGGAGGAACATGCTTGTCCAAAATAGAAACGTTACGAGCTTAGCTTGATAAAAGACCATAAAAGTCGAAACGTTGCTAATTTTTACTCGTGAATGGACGAACATACTTTTTCCTTTTTTTTGGCCGTTTCCACCAAGAATGCTCTCATTGTTACAATTTCTTCTCATTGTTTTGTGCCAAGTTGATTCCTTGCTTTTCTTTTTCTTACTTTTTTGCTCCTTACTTTTGAGTGTGTTGGGGACAATTTTCTCCTTTTTCTTTTCCGTCATTACAAACTTCACTGTCATCATAATCCTGCCGCTTTGTTCCCCTTTAAAGGGACTTTGTCAGCAGGTTTTTGCTACCTCATCTGACAGCAGCATGATGTAGTCAAAGAGGCCCTGAGTTCAATGATGTATCACTTAGATTACTGGCTGCAGCCGTTCTGACACAGTGAAGGATTTGAGATTTTGTATGTAACAGTGCTGAGAGAGCTGCCCCCGCCCACACCAGGCTTTCAGTGCATATTTCCATAGGCAGAAGCTACTAATCACAGAAAGGGGCGGAGTCTGACTAGAGCTCAAGCTGCTGAGACCCACTAATGATAAAGATAAGAGGCTTAAGCTAATATTGCAGGTAAAGGAAAAATACTGTGAGATAAGAGATACAGGGCTAAATTCTCTGTTTTAACTCTTTCAGCATGCTGTCTTCAGGTTACATTGCAGAAACCTGCTGACAGAGTCCCTTTAAGTTACCATTTTGTAATTGTAACGCCTGCCTGGATCAACAGACTCGGGGGATGTAATGGACAGGCTAGAGGGAAGCCACTCACCAAGCAGGACCCCCAAAACCCTGAAACCCTTTAACCCCTATACAGGGATTTGGAATTACACAATGCCCTGGAGATCACTACCTGTGGAAGGCTGCAGTCCGATGAGAGTAGTCGTCAGGCAGGGTCAAACCAGGAATAGCAGAACAGGGACAGAATCGTCAGACAATGACGTAATCAGAAAACGGAGCAGAGGTCAAATCCGGATCGGGCAGCGAGGTACAAAAACAGCAGGTAGGAGGGTAGTCAGAAAACACGCAGAAGTCAGCACACAGGAATCACAAAACAGAATAGGGCGGACCAAGAGCCAGGAAATCAGAACTATCTCTGGCAGAGGTCAGCAGACAGGAGGGGAACTAAGAAGGGTGTGATGTCTTCCCATTGGCTGTAGCTGAATGCTGGCAACTTCAGCTTGAAGACACACGCCACCTACAGTCAGCTAGCGGTACTGCAGATCCCAAGATAACCCAGCCCAGTGGATGATCGGAGCCTGTGCTCACCGGTGCCGCTGGCATCGACTCCTCTCCCATCATCAGCACCATCCACGGCAGGAACACGATGTCGCATGGCGATCGGAGCAGAAGTCGCTGGAGCAGATTCCGGTGGTGACGTAACAGTAATACAGAATTTACCCACTAGTGAGAAAAAAATAGTTGACGGGGCTCATTGATATTGGACCCTCATCGATCAACGGATCATCATGCTGACTCCATGACGAGACAAGGCCACCACCAGCAATCCATGTAATTATTGACGTGTATCCGGCCATCTGAACGGAAACCATGATTTTCCGATTTCGACTTTTCCCAAGGTCTTTATGGTTTTGCATCCAATTCCGTCAGTCCCATTTGTATTCTCTAATACGGCAATAACTGCAGCCGCTCATCCCTCTCCTAATGGGTTAAAGAGCAGCTTGGCCTTTCTTGTCTGAAATGATTGCCATTAGTGAAGTTGCAAGCTGCCATCCTCGCCGAGCCGATGTTTCACAAAGAAATGTGTTTACCGAGCATGAAATTAACATTTATGTACAGCGGCAAATAATTGCTTACCAGATAGCTACTTCAGTAGGAAAATGTGCTGCCCGGGTGGTGATTAGTAAGGTCACCTGTATCACGAAGCAATACAATTAGCAACCGATACACGAGTCGGCTAAGGGGAAGCAAGAACGCTCGTCTGTGTGAATCTTTGCCGCAGAGATCTTTTATGTGTGTTCTGAAAGAGATCCTTAATAAGCAACAGCTTGAGCTGTCATCTAAAAGCATATGCTCAAGATATACATGTGCAGGTAGATAAAGCTATGGTGTAAGACTGCTTCATCTACTAAGGAAGGATTATTTATATATTGGAGGATTATTTATTTGGTGGTTCTTTTGCCAAGATCGACACTTTATAAGCCCTGAGTGACTGTGACATCAGTGGAGTCATTTACAACATATCAGGGTTACGTGACTTAATGAGCTTCTCCAGGACTAGAACATACGTTGAATTTGTACTTTTTTCCTTTGCTCTTCCTCCTCCTTCGTCTTCCCATTTACCTTCTCCTCCTCTTTCCTCGCCTCCTCTTTCCTCGCCTCCTCTTTCCTCGCCTCCTCTTTCCTCGCCTCCTCTTTCCTCGCCTCCTCTTTCCTCGCCTCCTCTTTCCTCGCCTCCTCTTTCCTCGCCTCCTCTTTCCTCGCCTCCTCTTTCCTCGCCTTCTCTTGCCTCGCCTTCTCTTGCCTCGCCTTCTCTTGCCTCGCCTTCTCTTGCCTCGCCTTCTCTTGCCTCGCCTTCTATTGCCTCGCCTTCTCTTGCCTCGCCTTCTCTTTCCTCGCCTTCTCTTTCCTCGCCTTCTCTTTCCTCGCCTTCTCTTTCCTCGCCTTCTCTTTCCTCGCCTTCTCTTTCCTCGCCTCCTCTTTCCTCGCCTCCTCTTTCCTCTCCTCCTCTTTCCTCGCCTTCTCTTGCCTCGCCTTCTCTTGCCTCGCCTTCTCTTGCCTTCTCTTGCCTCGCCTTCTCTTGCCTCGCCTTCTCTTGCCTCGCCTTCTCTTGCCTCGCCTTCTCTTGCCTCGCCTTCTCTTGCCTCGCCTTCTCTCGCCTCGCCTTCTCTCGCCTCGCCTTCTCTCGCCTCGCCTTCTCTCGCCTCGCCTTCTCTCGCCTCGCCTTCTCTCGCCTCGCCTTCTCTTTCCTCTACTCCACCTTCCTCTGCTCCACCCTCCTCCCCTTCCTCTCTTCCACCTTCTTCTCCCCCTCCGCCTTCCTCTCCCCCTCCGCCTTCCTCTCCCCCTCCGCCTTCCTCTCCCCCTCCGCCTTCCTCTCCCCCTCCGCCTTCCTCTCCCCCTCCGCCTTCCTCTCCCCCTCCGCCTTCCTCTCCCCCTCCGCCTTCCTCTCCCCCTCCGCCTTCCTCTCCCCTTCCGCCTTCCTCTCCCCCTCCGCCTTCCTCTCCCCTTCCGCCTTCCTCTCCCCCTCCGCCTTCCTCTCCCCCTCCGCCTTCCTCTCCCCCTCCGCCTTCCTCTCCCCTTCCGCCTTCCTCTCCCCTTCCGCCTTCCTCTCCCCTTCCGCCTTCCTCTCCCCTTCCGCCTTCCTCTCCCCTTCCGCCTTCCTCTCCCCTTCCGCCTTCCTCTCCCCTTCCGCCTTCCTCTCCCCCTCCGCCTTCCTCTCCCCCTCCGCCTTCCTCTCCCCCTCCGCCTTCCTCTCCCCCTCCGCCTTCCTCTCCCCCTCCGCCTTCCTCTCCCCCTCCGCCTTCCTCTCCCCCTCCGCCTTCCTCTCCCCCTCCGCCTTCCTCTCCCCCTCCGCCTTCCTCTCCCCCTCCGCCTTCCTCTCCCCCTCCGCCTTCCTCTCCCCCTCCGCCTTCCTCTCCCCCTCCGCCTTCCTCTCCCCCTCCGCCTTCCTCTCCCCCTCCGCCTTCCTCTCCCCCTCCGCCTTCCTCTCCCCCTCCGCCTTCCTCTCCCCCTCCGCCTTCCTCTCCCCCTCCGCCTTCCTCTCCCCCTCCGCCTTCCTCTCCCCCTCCGCCTTCCTCTCCCCCTCCGCCTTCCTCTCCCCCTCCGCCTTCCTCTCCCCCTCCGCCTTCCTCTCCCCCTCCGCCTTCCTCTCCCCCTCCGCCTTCCTCTCCCCCTCCGCCTTCCTCTCCCCCTCCGCCTTCCTCTCCCCCTCCGCCTTCCTCTCCCCCTCCGCCTTCCTCTCCCCCTCCGCCTTCCTCTCCCCCTCCGCCTTCCTCTCCCCCTCCGCCTTCCTCTCCCCCTCCGCCTTCCTCTCCCCCTCCGCCTTCCTCTCCCCCTCCGCCTTCCTCTCCCCCTCCGCCTTCCTCTCCCCCTCCGCCTTCCTCTCCCCCTCCGCCTTCCTCTCCCCCTCCGCCTTCCTCTCCCCCTCCGCCTTCCTCTCCCCCTCCGCCTTCCTCTCCCCCTCCGCCTTCCTCTCCCCCTCCGCCTTCCTCTCCCCCTCCGCCTTCCTCTCCCCCTCCGCCTTCCTCTCCCCCTCCGCCTTCCTCTCCCCCTCCGCCTTCCTCTCCCCCTCCGCCTTCCTCTCCCCCTCCGCCTCCCTCTCCCCCTCCGCCTCCCTCTCCCCCTCCCTCTTCCCCTCCGCCTCCCTCTTCCCCTCCGCCTCCCTCTTCCCCTCCGCCTCCCTCTCCGCCTTCCTCTCCCCCTCCGCCTCCCTCTCCCCCTCCGCCTCCCTCTCCCCCTCCGCCTCCCTCTCCCCCTCCCTCTTCCCCTCCGCCTCCCTCTTCGCCTCCCTCTCCGCCTCCCTCTCCGCCTCCCTCTCCGCCTTCCTCTCCCCCTCCGCCTTCCTCTCCCCCTCCGCCTTCCTCTCCCCCTCCGCCTTCCTCTCCCCCTCCGCCTTCCTCTCCCCCTCCGCCTTCCTCTCCCCCTCCGCCTTCCTCTCCCCCTCCGCCTTCCTCTCCCCCTCCGCCTTCCTCTCCCCCTCCTTCCTCTGCTCTTCCTCCGTCTTCTGCTCCTCCTCCGTCTTCTGCTCCTCCGCCTTCCCCTTGTCCTCCACTTTGGGTTGATGTCCAAAGAGTATTGTGCATGGATTCAATTTGGCCTTGTCCATTTTTTGGTTCTTGAGCTTGGCTGTCCGTCAACAGCAAACACATACACATCATTATGTGTTGAATGAAATCTATCAGTAGGATCATCCCCCACTAAGCCATTTATATGGGCATGTAGGTCATAGGAAGCTGAATAAAATTATACCCTGATATCTACGATCCGATGTCTTATTCTAGAAATAACAAAGTTTTTCTTAATATGTAAATCAATTGTTAAGATCTATGGGCCGGACATGGTAAATCAAAAGATACCAGTGTGAGACATACAATGACTGACCATCTGCTCTCCACTGTAACATTTAATGACTGATCATCTACTCTCCACTGTAACCTTTAATGACTGACCATCTGCTCTCCAGTGTGAGACATGTAATGACTGACAATCTTCTCTCCTGATCTACATGTCTCACACTGGTAACACCTCCTTTCATCAACAATAGTCCCGACCCATAGATCTTAACAGCTTATTTACATATTAAGAAAAAAGTGTAATTCTCTGGAATAAGACATCAGATCACAGATATCAAGGTATCATTGTATTCAGCTTCCTATGACCTACATGCCCAGATAGACGGCTTAGGAGGGATGATCCTACTGACAGATTCCCTTTAAGGTATAGAAACTGATCATTTTCCCATCTAATATTATAAAAGCCCTAAAATAACTCCTGCAACTCTAAATACCGCTATTGCTTTCTCAAGGCCTCCAGCTGCCTCTGGATCGCCTTTTCTAGCAGTGGACAGTGACATTGATCCTGTCTATAGCTGCTAATGGTGTCCTATGATCTTCCCCCACGATCACCTCCCCAACTGCCTGCACAAACTGCCCACGCAAAAAAGTAAAACAGAATTGTTACTGCCATCCACTGTTTTCAACGCAGCGGGGGGTAAGCAATAGAGATATTTGAAGTTGCCTATGTCAGGATATAGCAGGGGTACACAATATTTCTCAAGCTGTCTGCATTTGTTCTTTTTTTTACCGCAGTCATTGACGCTTCTTGTAACTTATGCCCATCTGGTGAGTGACTGTGAAGCGAATGTGGATGCAGTCAGACGATGCACCATAAATGTTTGTCGTAAAAAAAAAGTCTCCTTTTTGGCGCTCCGCCGGACCGTTTGTCCTTTTCCACCTTTTGTAAAAAAAAAAAAAAAAAAAGGTTGGTCATTCAATCTTTCAAATGGTCCAAGATTGTGACCACCCACAGATGACCAAATAGGTACAAGGCACTCTCAAGGGTTAATTTTCATATAATTTATTCCAAAATAGTTTTAAACATGTGACGTTTCAGCCACTAGGTGGCCTTCATCAGACAACTGGTAGCATAAACTGGCCAAAATTGGAGTGGCAAGGCAACGGTATCCACCGCTATGCTGCAGCGAACCCTCAGATGACCACTGCAGCCAATTACTGACCTTGGAGGTCCTGTTTTGGCCAACTTATTGCCTGCAGTGGTCACATGTGAGCAGTCCGATTATGATCCCTGGAGGACAGCCAACAAAGACCGGCAGCAGCGACGGGGGAGACAAGATTTAGGGTAGTCCGGTTTTCCGACATTCGTCTGCCTCTTCCTTTCTCCGTTCACAGTTTTCAAAGTCGAAAGAAGTTGCGGTGATGCCATATTAGTATGAGTTACACATCTCCTCCATCCTCGGTGACGGCCGCGCCGGCTGAGAGAAGGAGCTGTCATCCCGGCTGATGACATTACATCCAGGAATGATCGTCCCAGCCGAGGTCTCCCAGTCCCACAAGGAACCTTTATTTTATTATTTCGACAAGTAGCCCTCTGAGATCTGAGCTCGGCTAATCCAGGATCTGTCTGAATCTCCCTTTTCTTACGAGGACACTGCTGGCGCCTCTACAAAGAAGCCGAATGTTCTTCTGTGAAAGGAAGCTTTTTACTTCAAGACGTCTACAGATGCTCCTTGGATCTGCTTTCAAGAATATATTTGAGAATTTCATAAACAACTCACGCTGCATTTTTGCATTTTCTGAAATCTCGGGCACATGCTGCTTATTCTTTTCCGTGAGGATTTAAACCATTAAAGTATTTATTTCAGCCATTAAAAACGGACTCAAAAACATACAAAAAATGTGTATATTTTACGCAGCGGTTTTCCTGCCACCACTAGGTTTCGGTTCGGAAAAATGTTAATTTTTGCCATGACTTTTTTCTGCACCATTTTCATAACCAAGAAAGTGAATGAGATCTCTGAAATCTCAGGCTTATTTTTTTTCCTTGCAGAGTTCAACCACCAAAATGTTTTTTTTTTTTTGGGGGGGGGGGGGGGTGGTTTGCAGCATTGGTTTTGTCTGTGGAAAAATGTGCTGCAAATACGCAACGTGTTAACATAGCCTGACGGGAACTTCCTTGAATAATCCAAAAATTACTGGAGTTCTGCTGCTCCTTAAAGGGGTTGTCCCATAAAATAACATTTTAAAATCACTCGGAGTTTGGTCGTTTTATCACATCAATCTCAAAAACTGGGGTCTTAAAGGGATCCTGTCATCAGGTTTTTCCCTTATAAGCTGCGGCCGCCACCAGAGAGCTCTTATATACGGCATTCCACCCAGACTGCTGTATAGAATGTAAAAAACCCCACTTTTATAATACTCCCCTAGGGGGCGGTCCGGTCCGATGGCTGTCGCTGCTTCCGCTCCGGCGCCTCCTCTCTGCGGCGATATCCGACCTCCTTCTGAGGTCCGTGTGCATGACATGTCCTACGTCATCCACACAGGCCGGTATTGAGGTCCTGCGCAGGTGCACGTCTCTGTCCTGCTGAGGGCAGATCAAAGTATTGTAGTGCACTTGCACAGGCGCACTTTAACCTTTCCTCGCGCCTGCGAGTTCCAATATTTTGATCTGCCCTCAGCAGGGAGGAGAGAAGTGCGCCTGCACAGGACCTCAATGCTAGCCTGGTCTGGTTAGAAGGATCACGGAGAGCGCAGCAGAGAGGAGGCGCCAGAACGGAGAGGAGTGACACCCATCGAACCGGACCACCTTAGGTGAGTATTATAAAAGTGTTTTTTACGTTATACAGAGCGGCTTGGGCTTGTATATGCAGCATTCCAGATTACTGTATATAAGAGTTCAGTGCTGGCCACAGCTTATAATCGCCAAATCTGGTGACAGGTTCCCTTTAAAGCAGGGCTGTGGAGTCGGAGTCGGAGTCGTGGAGTCGGAGTCGGAGCTCATTTTGGTGGAGTCGGAGTCGGAGTCGGTATAAAATGCACCGACTCCGACTCCTAAAATATATAATAAATTGGGGACAGGAGTGCAATGCAGAATGTGCTGAATATTTTACTAAATAACAACATTTAGTATAATGCTTATATTTAAGTGAAAAATGTATTGTAGTACAATGTGAACATCAGACATTTAATTGTTTTTATGATACAATAATCAAGATATTTGGATAGAACATAAAATATTTATTGGAATACAACTTTAGAACACAAAAAAACTAATAAATTGTAAATATGTAATATATATAATATATATATATATACAGTGTATATACACACACACAAGATATATATGTAATCTACTGTATATTACATAGTGTATTACATATTTACAATTTATTACAGTTTTTTGTGTTCTAAAGTTGTATTCCAATAAATATATTTTATGTTCTATCCAAATATCTTGATTATTGTATCATAAAAATTATTAAATGTCTGATGTTCACATACACATATTCATGTACTACAATAAATTTTTCACCTAACTATAAGCAATATATGTAGGAGTCGGAGCCGGAGCCGGAGTCGGAGTCGGAGCCGGAGTCGGAGTCGGTGCAAGAGAATTTGAGGAGTCGGAGTCGAAGGTTTGGCTTACCGACTCCACAGCCCTGCTTTAAAGTCCCATGTGTAACTAGAGTGGCAATGAGCATGTACGACCGTCACTCCTGTAGAAAGTAAGAGCAGTGGTCGCACATGCTCACTACAGCTCCGTTCACACATGGGACTTTGGGAGCCCCATTCTTGTGATTGTGGAGATTTATTTATGCAGTGTGATGCCCCAGGGCTGTGGGGTACTCTGTCCCAGGTGTGTGTGACACTCAGGGGAGTTGTGGTCGCGGCTGATGCCCGGTTCCGTGACCCTGGGAGTCTGTCCAAATAAAAAGGGGTAAAAATAAAAGAAAAGGGAGAAATAAAAATAGTTTGTCGACTACGCCACTTGCGGTATGCGGCCAGGTTATTTGAAGCCGCCGCCGCAGGGTCTTGCTGGGGCTGATGGAGTGGTGCAGCTTAGGTGTTTTGGGCCCTTTGCAAGCAGGGACAGGCCCCAGCAGTGAATGATGGGGATAGTAGTGGGGAACCATCTATGTGAGTGCACGGGATGACCAAGAACACAGTCCACACCAGTATTGCAGTTTCCACTTGCCTTTACTTTGTTGCGGTGGTACCTGAACCCACGGGTGCCGGTTGCAGGTGTATCCGCTCTTCTTGTTCTCCGTGCCAGCTGTTACCTGGGTTGGCTATCCTCCGTGCACAATCGTTATGGTTGGACTCCAGTGGCCCGGAGCTACTTGGAAATCGCTTTCCTTTAGCCTTGGCCCTAATGCAGGCAGCCTGGACTATTTAAGGGGTTCAGTCCCTGTTCCCCTCTTTGCTGCTTGTGTTTCGAACTTTTTGGGTTGGCGATGGACGTTGGAGATCTTCTTGCCAGGCAGAGTTAACAATTGACCATAAAGTGTCCCGCTGTCCTAGGGTCTGCACCCCACCTTGTGAGGAGTCCTGTGAGCCATGGTTCCAGACTTCCACAGGCCCTCCTCCGTGGTACCTGGAATCTGATGCTTCCACAGGTATCCCACGGTGCCTGGAGTCCCGGTTCCGTACTCCACAGTCACTCTCTCCTTTTACAGCACTCCGGTGGTTCTTCTTGTCAGTTTCTGTGCTTTCTACTACGTCACTCGACTCTCTACTTTCTTCAACTCCCTTCTACCAGACTGCACACCACCTCCTCCCGCCTTCCCAACTGACCACTGGCCCCTTCCCTTGTTGGGTCTCCTACAGATTGGGTGGCGACTATCCAGTCAATGCCTATCCCTTTTACCTGTTACTAGGCATCTCCCAGTTTGGTGTTGGGGTTGTGTGTGTGGCCTGAAGGTGCTGGTTTGTTGACTGGCACGGATATTCCAGGGTTTGGGTTTTCCATGGGTTACATTTGTGGCACCTATTACTGCAGGGGTGCTACAGCAGATAGGTGATACATGCTGTTTAGGAGACAGCCCCTTTAATGTTTCCAAGTTAATGATGACATCTTGGCTGATAATTTCACAAAGGGACCCTTCACTGTATATGGAGGATTGAAGCGCTCTGGAATTCGGACACCAGTGATTGCTGCATTTGGGGACCTCTTGCACCCCAAAAAGATCTCCGTATAGAAGACTTGGCAGCATTACGGGTAATGATGTCACGAGGAGGAACAAGGACCTGATTTTTAAGCTTTAAAACAGGTTATGATGTCATAAGTGTCATCACAATGGGTGCGAGATCTGTAGCTTATTAGTAAGGAAAGGCTTGGCAATGCAAGGTAGACACAACTTTTCACACAAATGTGAATAGACCTCCAAAAAGTAAATCCGGCACTACTCACACTCGGTAAGGATCATGGTATCGGAATGTGAACAATCATTAATAACATTCAGGGATTAGGTGAAAGCAAAAGTGGCACACTCCATCTCTAAAAAATATAATTTATTGAAACAAATAGTTAAAACATGTGGGAGGAAGCAGGGTGACGAGAGATGACGGCCGTTTCGCATTATCAATGCGTCAACCAGTGTCATCAGATGGAGGCACCGGTTGAAGCATTGATAACGCGAAACGTCTGTCATCTCTCATCGCCCTGCTTCCTCCCGCATGTTTTAACTATTTGTTCCAATAGACTTTTGCCTTCTAATCCCTGGATGTTAAATGTGTATAGAGCCTCCTGGCTGATATTAGGGACAGACCTAATCAGACATGTTGCATTTCGATATGCCTAATCATTTGTTCCCATGGCAGACCTACCTCTGCTAGGGGGAAAAGGACAGTGCTATTCCATTAAACCTCTTTGGTCCAGGATTAAGGACGGGTCAATGTGTCAGCAGTCATTCATGAATAATAGAGTAGAGGACTATAACAACCAATCAGATTGCCTCTTTAAAGTGAGATCCACCTCTGATTGGTTGCTTTCCCCATTGATCATCTATTACGTCTGTGTATCATTGCCCATCTATGGGTCTCCTGAGACAACCTCATGGGTATATGTAAGATTGTCGCGTTCGGGTCATGAGACCTGTGGTCAGTCTGTGCTTCGTGGTCCATTCTCGGACCATGATACGTGGACATCAGGGGTTTTCCATGACTCCAATATTGATGGCCTTTCCTTGGAATATCAATGTCAGATCGGTGGTGGTCTGACTTTTCCACGATCAGCTGATTGGAGGTGCTGCGGCGCATCAGAAAGGGCCCAGCGCCATTCATTGTGTGATGGGTGAGAGCTTGCAGTACCAGTCATGGCCACTAGGCAATGAACGGCTCTATGCCATTTGGCACCTTCGATCAACTGATTGGCGCGGGTGGGTGCTGGGAATCAAATAATTTCCGATGAGATGTAATGATTGATCGACTTTTAAATATATATAATATGGATGGTAGAAATGTGATTTCACTCCAAGGGTACGTAAAAAATACATTAAAAATACATTTTGTGCCGATTCCTCCACCAGGTCCCTGTGTTTTGACATTGTGAGCTTGTTAGTAACATATCAGCAGTATCTCCACCGGCTTGGGAATGTTTCAGGAAGACGGGTCTAATCACATTCACCGCCTCGGGCCTTTCTTAAGCAGTTCTCTGCAGTGAATTGCAGGTCAAAGACTTGTGAGTAACACATTACAGCCCGTATGATTCAGATTCTGAGCAGATATCAGCCAAGCATTGGACGGCCGTCCTCCGTGCACGTCACGGCTCTGCTCAAGGCTCACCCTCTGACATGAATGACAGACATTTAGAAATGCGGGGAATATTTCTTGTCTTGTGAAGCTGATGGTGCCACTAATGGAAATATGCATAGAGGCATCCAGAAAGACGAGATATGAGTTGTTGTTTAATGTGGCCCCATACTGTGGAGATGCCTTAGTTGTGGAGGAAAGGTATGACCACCGATGGTTTCCACCCAACAAAATATCCATGGAATGTGCTAGAAATGTCTGAGACTCGTAATCCTATCCAAAAAAGGGGTCTCCTTTCCCACCAGATGGAGACTAAATGGAGAGGTCCATGGGACGTGGTAGAAATACGTGGGAACAGTAATCATATCCAAGAAGGGGGTCTACTTTCCCATCAGGTTGAGAATGAACGGAGAGGTCCATGGGAAGTACTATAATTGTCTGGGACCTGGAATCATATCCAAAAAGGAGGTCCCCTTCCAACCATGTGGAGAATGTACAGAGAGTTCCATGGGAGGTGCTAGAAATATTTGGGGACCGTAATGATATCCAAAAAGGGTCCCCATTCCCACCAGGTGGAGAATGAATGGAATGGTCCAGGGGAGGTACTAGAAATATCTGGGAACCGTATTCATATCCAAAAAGGGAGCGCTCATCCCACCAAATGGAGAATGAATGGAGAGGTCCGAGGGAGGTGTTGGAAATATCTGTGAATCATCACCATATCCAAAAAGGAGGTCCTCATCCCACCAACCAGGTGGAGAATGAACAGATAGGTCCATGAGAGGTGCTAGAGATATCTAGGAACCGTAATCATATCCAAAAAGGAGATCCCCTTTCTCACCAGATGGAGAATGAACGGAGAGGTCCATGGGAGGTGCTAGAAATACGTGGGAACCATAATCCTATCCAAAAAGGGGGTCCCCTTCCCACCAAATGGAGGCTGAACAGAGAGGTCCATGGGGGGTGCTATAAATATCTACGAACCGTAATCATATCAAAAAAGGAGATCCCCTTTCCCACCAGGTGGAGAATGAACAGAGTGGTCTATGGGAGGTGCTAGAAATGTTTCGGACCTGTAATCTTGTCCAGAAAGGGCGTCCCCATTGCCACCAGGTGGAGAATGAACAGAGAGGTGCTAGAAATGTCTGGGACCCGTAATCATATCCAAAAAGGGGGTCACCAGGTGGAGAATCAACAGAGAGGTCCATGGGAGGTGCTAGTAATATCTGGGAACGGTAATCATGTCCAAAAAGAAGGTCCCCATTCCCACCAGCTGGAGAATGAACAAAGAGGTACATGGGAGGGACTAGAAATATCTGAGAACCATAATTCTATCCAAAAAGGTCCCCTTCCCACCAGGTGGAGAAGGAATGGAGAGGTGACCGATCACTTGTACCATACGTGAGGAGCAAGAGTCAACTCTTTGCAAGATGGGTGTTGGTGCCTAAGTCTGTACCCTCGTCTATCATTACAGCATTTCTTGTGGACCCCTGTAAGTTGGATATTGAGGTTCTCCTATTATCATATAATGGTAGAGTTGTAAGGGACCTTCTGGGACATCTGGTCCATCCCCCATTATGGCCACATGTAATTTATAAAGGGGGTCCCTTACTAATAAGCAGTGTCTTTTGCTCAAAGGACCTCATGTTTTGGACACCGCGTAGGAAATGGCTGGTTCGCCAAGACTTCTCCTGTGTGCCTGGGTTCTCCGGACCCGGATCCACAGCTGATTGCGGCAGCGGTTCTCCCATTAAAGGAATTATCTTTCACCAGGCGACCACTTTCATTAGCTGTTGGGTAAAGCTAGGTCTCTAATTAAATAACCCGCAGCTATATTTCTACCAGCAAATGACAACTAATTACCGCAGGCGTCATCATATTAGGCCGGGACGCAGGAGGCTGCGAGTTTGAATAATAAAGTACTAGAATATTGACAACATCGGTGATGCATGAGAAGCGTTACTGGTTAATTATCAGTTATACAAAAAGGCCTTATTTTATATAGCAGGCGTAGAAAGATTTCGGATAATTACTTCCTACCTGTAGTTGGCGGACCGAGACGCCGGAGTGGACCTGGATGAATAATTTATTAGTGATTGAGAATCTTTAGTGTCGACTCGACCATTTTACATTGAAAGGTACTCCTTAATGTCGGGGACATAGTCTCAAGATTGGCTCCCAGCACCCTCAGTGATCAGCTAATTGAGGAGCTCTAGATTTGGCACAGCCATGTACTTTGCACTCCGGTGCTGCTGGGAGAGATCGGTAGTGCCAATGATTGGTTCTGCACAATGTACTGTTCTGATGCACCGCAGCACCTTTTGGAGTTGGAGCTTATTTAATTCGATACGGGACTGAAGGGGTTAAGGTTCATTTTTATCCTGCAGTGATTTAACAAGTAGTTATACTTGTGTTATAGATATCCACTCCTCACTCTTCCCTGTGCTGGCTATAGTTCACTCTATACTGCCCACTTTGAAGGAGCCTGTCTCTGGAGAAGCTTAGGTGTTTGCCTCTGTTGCAGCTGAGAAGTTTCCTACTGGTACTGGAGAAGCAGTGGATTGTTATTTGTTGTGCCTTTCACCACCTATTTGTCTTACCTTCCTCGTGTTGTCTTATTGCAGTGGCGCGGGCCTTCATTAGTCAGGGTGAGTTCAGGGCCTAGGTTTGTGACGGCGTACGGGGGGGAAGGACCTGTCTAGGGACATTAGGGAGTTCAAGGGTCAGAATCAGATGAGTGTTAGGAGGTGACCCCGCTCTATTTTCCCTAGCACCAGGGTCGTCTCTTGTATTGTTTCCTGGGTTTTCTCTTTTGTGTTGTGTTGCATGACAATTATACAAGTAAATGGCGGAGATTGCAGTACCATTCATGACCACTGCACTACGCATGGTGCTGTGCTGTTTGTGATTGTCTTGCTTTTACTGCATCACCTTCAATCAGCGATCAGTGGGGGTGTCAAACAGAGAGGTCAATCCAGATTAAGCCTCTACCACCCTCAAGCCTAAATATAAGTATACTTTTCATGGATGGTCATGGTGCCACTGTTTTCCTTTGTCAAATTGACATCAGAATAGAGGCCATGTTTAGGTTTGGTGGGGGGGGGGTCGCTTTAAAGTCCCAGTAAACCTCTTTGAAGGTTGGAGTTGCAATGATTCTGATGTATAAGAATCTAATACGGGGACCTAAGGGGAAAACTTTTCTCCTTGTGGAGACTGACGCACCAATCTGGTCTGCCAGTAGTGAGGAGACCCCGTTAAACGCAACGACATCGCTATCGAGATATCGCTAGGGTCATGGAAGTCGTGACACACATCCGGCGTCGTTAGCGACGTCATTGCATGTGACACCTATGAGCGACCGCTAACGATCCGAAAAGCGGCACAAATCATTGATTGTTGACACGTCGACGTTGACACTTTCCCAGATATCGTTGCTCATTTTGGACGCAGGTTGTTCGTCGTTCCTGAGACAGCACACATTGCTACGTGTGACACCCCGGGAACGACGAACAACAGCGTCCCTGCGTCCTCTGGCAACGAGGTGGGCGTGTCGTTAATGCGGCTGCTCTCCGCCCCTCCGCTTCTATTGGTGGCCCGCTGAGTGACGTCGCTGTGACGCCGCACGAACCTCCCCCTTAAAAAAAGAGTTTGTTCGCCGGCCACAGCGACGTTGTAAGGAAGGTAAGTACGTGTGACGCGTACTAGCGATATTATTCACTTTGCAGCGATTTACCCGTGACGCACGCATGACGGGGGCAGGTGCGATCGCTAACGACATTGCTAGAGATGTCGCAGCGTGTAAAGCGGCCTTTATAGCCACAATGCTCCTCTTGGAAATATGCAAATTGTTCTTAAGGGAAGAAGTAGACAAACTCTAGCGCCACCTATTGGACGTAGCAATCCTAAAAGTGAAAAGTGGCCCTTTAACGAGCCTTGTCATATGACCTAGGATTTATGCCAGATCATAACTTCAGTTTGCAGACATGGTGTTTTGGGGTGTTGCCCCTCATCAGCGCAAAGTATGAGGTCTGATCTGGCTGTATGAGAAGCTATAATCGGGTCTAAAGGGAAAACATTTCTCCTTGTGAGGAGTCTTATAGCTGCACTGCTCCTCTGCGAAATATGCAAATTATCTTTTCAGGGAGGAAGGAGACGAATGCTAGCGCCACCTATTGGAAGTAGCAATCCTAAAAGTCAAAAGTGACTCTTCAACAAGCTTTGTCATATGATTCAGGATTTATGCCAGATAAGAACCTCAAATTGCAGACACGGTGTTTTGGGCTGATTGCCCCTCATCAGTGCAGAGTATGAGATCTGATAAGGCTTTATGAGAGGCTAAGATGGGGTCTGGAGAAATATTTTCCCTTTAAACCCCACTATAACTTCTCATACAGCCAGATCAGATCTCATACTTTGCCCTGATGAGGGGCAATAATCCCAAATCACAGTGTCTGCAAATTGAGGTTCTGATCTGGCATAAATCCTAAGTTGTATGACAAGGCTTGTTAAAGGGTCACTTTTGACTTTTAGGATTCCTACTTCCAATAGGTGACACTAGCGTTTGTCTACTTCCTGCCAGAATAGAAAATTTTGCACCGTTTCCGATGATCAGCTCTTTTGATGATACTGATTTTAAGCTCCAGCAAATTGCCATATGAATTCAAGAGGGAGCAACTTTGCAGTAAGTGATATCAAATTCCCTACAGCGCCCCCAGAGGGGAAATTAAGGACTGCACTTTTTTTTTTTTTTTATTATATATACAGTACAGACCAAAAGTTTGGACACACCTTCTCATCTCTAGAATAACTATTAAGAGGAGACTTTGTGCAGTAGGCCTTCATGGTAAAATAGCTGCTAGGAAACCACTGCTAAGGACAGACAACAAGCAGAAGAGACTTGTTTGGGCTAAAGAACACAAGGAATGGACATTAGACCAGTGGAAATCTGTGCTTTGGTCTGATGAGTCCAAATTTGAGATCTTTGGATCTAACCACCGTGTCTTTGTAGAAAAGGTGAACGGATGGACTCTACATGGCTGGTTCCCACTGGGAAGCATGGAGGAGGAGGTGTGATGGTGTGGGGGGGCTTTGCTGGTGACACTGTTGGGGATTTATTCAAAATTGAAGGCATACAGAACCAGCATGCCTACCACAGCATCTTGCAGCGGCGTGCTATTCCATCCGGTTTGCGTTTAGTTGGATCATTTATTTTTCAAAAGGACAATGACCCCAAACACACCTCCAGGCTGTGTAAGGGCTATTTGACTAAGAAGGCGAGTGATGAGGTGCTACGCCAGATGACCTGGCCTCCACAATCACCAGACCTGAACCCAATCGAGATGGTTTGGGGTGAGCTGGACCACAGAGTGAAGGCAAAAGGGCCAACAAGTGCTAAGCATCTCTGGGAACTCCTGCAAGACTGTTGGAAAACCATTTCCGGAGACTACCTCTTGAAGCTCATCAAGAGAATGCCAAGAGCGTGCAAAGCCATATATATATGTTATATATACACATATACATACACATATATATATATATGTATGTATACATACATATGTATGTATGTGTATATATATATATTTATAGATATATATATGCAAAAAGGAGGGGAGCCAGAACTGCTTATGAGTGGCATGCAACAATGAGAAAGTAAAAAGTGTAATATTCACAAATTCATTCCTACTGTGACAATTCACAATTCCCCTCCTTTTTGCATATATATATATATATATATATATATATATATATATATATATATATATATATATATATATATATATAATCGTGGTTCACATTCTCAAGAGTTAAGATTTTTCTGGAGAAAACAAAAAAAATCCGATCTGATTCCTCCCTTGATGAGAGCGATTCTATTTATCCCTTTGTTTGGTGCTTTTCAGGAGCTGACTGATGTTGAGGATTGGATGTGTTCTGCTGGCGGAGGGGAAGTTGGTTGACGGCCTAGAGATCAGTTTACTCCCGGATGAGTTACATTGTAATTTGTCCACTTTCTCAGACTAAGTACTGTCACATTAGACAAGTATCTTTCATCAGGCCCTATTGTTTGGTAGAATCTGCCCGGACGGGGGGGAGCGGAGACGGCGCTGATCAGGGATCAGTTCCCGTTCCACGACTATGATTTTCTACGGCAATGTAAGTGGGTTCATAGGGCGCCAGGATCCATTACAACAGCGGAGGCTTGAAACGTCTGAGTCTGGTTGTGTTCTCAAGCCTTGGCGTCGTTTTAGAAATGAATCAGATGCATGCTGTCAAGTGATGGTCGTGCCAACAGATTTCTCTGTAAGCAAGTTGGCATTTATTAATATCACGTCATGCATAAAAGGAGGGAACAGACAAACACCAAGGGTAGGGAGAGAGCGCCGAAACTCAGCGCATCCTAAAAACAAGGCCACCATTCGGACGTGGATTTTCATTTTGTAGATCAAAATTTAATGGGCAATAAAAGGTCGTCTTTAAGGGGTTATCTCATGTTGTTCGGCCTTTTGGCTTCCTCCTTGCTGGAAGGGGGTGGGGTGATCGAGATGATTGACAGTTCAGGCTGGCGGCATCAGCCTGAACGGTGCACACTCCCTCTGCAGTAGAGATGAGTGGACCCGTGGATGATCGGGTGCGGCTGGACTTTAGTTAAAAGTTTGTTTCGGGCCCCAGGCTTGACCTGAACTTGTTCCCGTACCCTAAACCCGATATAAGACAATTAGGTCCTAAACTAACGAGCTCGCCTCGAGTAACGAGTATTATGGAAGTCAATGATTGGGCAGTTTGGTTCTCCGACTACATACAGCCGGCCATAGAGTATTGCTGATGGTGGGAGGTCTTTTTTTGGAACACACTGCATCTGAAAATGTTGCTTTTATCCCCAGTTAGAGCCTTCAGAGATTGCAAGTGGTTTTCCCTGGGCCAAGCACCGAGCGTACCCGCTCGGTTCCCAATGCTCGATCGAGTGGTTAGCATACAAACCGCACCAGAACTAGGATACAGATTCGGGTTCGAGTTCCAGACACCCATTGATTGGTATGAACCCCGATCTTTACAGGTCAGGTTCACCCATCACTACTCTTCAGCATCGGAGAAAAACCATGATTCAGTGATCCGGCCAGCTTTTAGAGCACTCTTTGCCTAGGAGAATGGCCACCTCCGATAGACCACAGCGGTGGCCGGTATCCCATGCACTTTGCCATTTTTACACATTAAGGACCCCTTTCAGAACTTGTACATGGTGGGCAAGATCCTATAATCTTAGGTGTCTCCCTTTGCATTCTTCTTCTTTTTTGATAGATGGGTCACATAATTCAAGGGACCTCGTCATCAGATTGATGTTCCTGAACCACTAAATCAGAATCTGGCTGTGTTATTTCAGTCATGTATGTTTTTACTCTGAAATGCTGCAACGTTTTAAAGAAAACAACATGTTTTGAAAAGTCCTCCAGGGATTATAGCTTCAATTCATCAATGCTTTTTCGACAGAACTGCGGCTTAAAAAATAACTTTAAAAAGTTGCAAAATTTTTTTGGCAATGCTAGGTTTTGCCAAAGTATGAGACACCCTTCTTGCACTTTAGTCAATAGATGAGGGTCCTTAAAAGCTTAAAAGGAGAAACCTTTTTATAGAAAGTGTCATCCATTAAACATGTAAATAGTGGATAGGTTATAACTGTATGACACTTGGATTCCCACCGATCATATGTGTAGGGTACCAAAGTCTCCTGTAGTGACTAGAGCAGTAGTGAGCATGTGCGACAACTGCTCCATCCACTGTCTGCAGGACTGGTGGTTGCACATGCTCACTACTGATTTATTCACATAGAGGACTTTAAGCTTCATTGGATCAATAGAGCAGTAGTGAGCATGTGCGACCACTGCTCGACCAATGGTCTGCAGGACTGGTGGCCGCACATGCTCACTACTGTTCTATTCACATAGAGGACTTTAAGCTTCATTGGATCAATAGAGCCGTAGTGAGCATGTGCGACCACTGCTCCACTGACTGTCTGTAGGACTGGTGGTCGCACATGCTCACTACTCATCTTTTCACATAGAGGACTTTAAGGTTCATTGTGAAACTGGCTCCTAAGATTTTTTTGGTCTTGCCAAATGGTACATAAGATGACTGCAGCTTGGTGCATGCCGATATGTGGCCAAGGAGACGATCAAGATAAATTGTGGTTCCTCTGCAATGCCTCAATGAAACCGACGGACTACAAATGGATTAAGTTGAAAATGTAGTCTATGCGTTTCAAGGCAATCTAGCCCCTTCCTCAGGACAAAACGATAGTACAATGCATGAACCTGTGAGGTCATCCAGAAGCCAAGTCACCTTACCGGCAGTCCCATGTAAGAGATTATCCTCAACAGATTTCATATTTGACAGTTACTTTTCGGTAAAGCGGAGTAAGGAGACCTGTGCTCGATGACTTACAATATGCCCCGGTGGAAAATGTGTTCTGTAGTCACGGAGAAGTGAGTTTTCTTATTAGTGCCGCGATTAGCGCTTTCTTATTCATGACACCGCTGCATTACGGTCTCTGTGGTCTAGTTTTGTGACCCGTCTCGTGCTGGGCTGACATTTACAGTAATGGCTTATTATTCATCTTAACAACACATGCAAAGACTGGCGCGTAGATAATAAGACCTTGATGTTCGCTTTCAAAGAGAAGCACGCACGGTGCCGAGAGCTACCGCACGTAGGATGCGAGTCTGGCGGAGTACAGAGTGTTAACTGGAAGACTTCACCTTCGACAGGTTGGCGTGTATGTACTTAACACTGGGATACTAAGGGCCTGTAAGGACACCTAAGAATTCTATATTTTAAGTTTATCATAGAAACACTACTACTTTTAGGATTTCTGGAAAGAAAGAAAGAATCTTGAAAGCCAAACTCAGGGATAGGCAAGATAAGAAGCTGCATAGGGCATCATTAAGATGGGGCAGAAAAATCCCTTTAGAGTATTCCCATTCCATACATAAATAGATGCAGATCAGCATTTGTCTTGAGAATAGAGCCCTGTTCATACAAGAAAATGGAGAGGACGCTGCACATGTGCGACTTTTTACATTAATTTTTATGGGATTTTCAAAAATTGACGCTCAAAGAATAGAAATTCTAAGTTCATAGAGATAGGTCTCCCTTGTTCAGGACTATGTTGTCCCGTATGTGCCCAACATATCCATTTTGGATATTCATTTGAAACCCCTTTCCGAGTACGCATGCCTGGAATAAGCTCTAAGCTCTCTCCATTCAAGGCAGGTACCGGCTGTGTTTATACAGCCAGCACCTGCCTCGAACAACAGAACTAGCTCTGATTGCTGCTCTTAAAAGGGTCGCTACTAGAGATGAGTGGACCCGTGGAAGTTCGGGTTCAGCTGGACTTGTGAAAAAAGTTCAATTTGGGACCCAAACTTGACCTGAACCCCAAAGGAAGTCACTAATTTGGTAGTTCAGGTGTCTGCCCTCCTACAGGCAGCCATAAATGGATCACTTCCGGGGGCAAGCGTGATTTTTTTTTTTGGTGCACATTACATCAGAGTGGTGTTCATACGTAAAGCACTCGAACTCTATTTTTTTTTGTAAAGTCTGTGTTTGGTACGAACACCAAAGTTCATATTTGGAGGTGACGGCAAGAGGTGCGCGAACCGGAGGTTTGGGGATCAGGTGGTTTACGTATGATCACCACTCGCGCAAGCATCGCTGTGCTCTGGTGCACTCGGTGCTCAGCCCATTGGTGGCCACTTGCAGTGTTTGATCGGCTCACACTGGGGGTAACAACAGCGTGATTGGATGTAGTGTGTACCAAACAAAAAAATAGAAAAACCCTTTCACCTGCCCCCATAAGTGATCTGTTTATGGCTGGCTGCGTGTGGGCAGAGCCCCGAACTGCCCAATTAGTGACTTCCATTGGGGTTCAAGTCAAGTCCAGGTCCCAAGCCAAAATTTCTCAAAAGTCCAACTGAACCTGCAGCACCGAACTTCCACAGGTCCACTCATCTCTATTGAGGACCGCCCTTTGATAGAGTGGACAATGCTATGAAAAGAGCGCCTCACTGTGGAGGACCCATGTGTGTAATACCTTTTATCGCCTCTGGTGGCGCTGCAGAGAAATTAAATACTTGTAGAACACTGAAATTTAAACCCGATTGCACATGATCCCATCAAGAGGACATCGCCGTCCGCAAAATGTTTAGGGACTTTTTTTTAACAAAACCATCATCGTCCGCAAAATGTTTAGGGACTTTTTTTAACTAAACAAAAAAAAAATAAAATTTAAAGTAGTTAATCAGATCACAAGCGTTCATATGCGTGAGCAAAAATGAAATCTGGAATCAGATGGGTTTCTCTTGCTTCATTTTGCACCAAATTTTTAGACATTAGTCTGATCATATTTCTCCTTAGCCCCCAAGCGGTTGTTTAGTTTAGAAAAGTCATTTTCAGATACTCGAGATGGAAATTCTGAGTTTAAAAAGTGAAACCCACTCACAAATAGACAGTTCTCGCTCTTTGGAGGACCCGGCGGTGTAATACTGCATTTCTCCTGCGGGGTTGCTGTAGAAATATTGAACACTAACCACACAGGTTAAAATTTGTTGCTTGACTTCCAGCAACAGGACATCATTAATTTATTTTATTTGTTTATTTATTTATTTTGAATAGGGAATTTATTTTAAAAAAAGAGTTTGTCCAATGGACAACCCCTTTAAATCTTCAGATTTTTCTTGATCTAAACATTGTTTTATGTCTGTTACTCATGCAGCTAGCTGGTAAATTCTGCGATAACGTGCCTCGCTGCATCGAAACCTGCCTGACCCCCAAGCAAAAAAAAATATTCTTTACTTTTCCGTGTCTGTGTGTTGCTGGGTCTCCTTGGCGTAGAAGCTATTGATTTATTTGTACGCGGTATGAAAGTCTTCAGGAACAGGTTTTACCTCTGGGCCTCCTGAAACAAGTCAGTGTTCTGGATATCCCTCGGCTATATCTCCCTTGTTTAAAGTTGAAAAGTTGCAGATATGAAGCAGCGAGGCGCGGAAAAATATTGTATTTCAGGAGAATCGCGCACATTAAAGATGGGGAGATAGCTGATGGTACATGAATGCCGATTGTCTATGGACGTCTTCTAAATGTGCACACAGTGAAACGTCATTGATTTCAATGTGATCCCTTGATCCGTGCCAAATTGTTACTAATTTTAAGGGGTGAAGAAGGGTCAGGCATGTTTGTTTTCAATATGCCCGATCTTTAGTTCTCATGGGAGATCAGGAGTGTCTTCTCGCCCACCACTGTCCACACCCCTTTCAGAAAACATATGTTGGCCAGCTACAGTTGTGCTGAAAAGTTTACATACCCCGGCAGATTTTTTTGCTTTCTTGGCCTTTTTTCAGAGAAAATTAATAACACAAAATCTTTTTTTCCACTCATGGTTCGTGGTTGAATGAAGACATTTATGGTCAGACTACTGTTTTTTCTTTTTAAATCTTAATGACAACCAAAAATATCCAAATGAACCTGATCAAAAGTTCACACACCCCAGTTCTTAATACCGTGTATTGCCCCCTCTAACATCAATGACAGCTTGAAGTCTTTTGTGGTAGTTGTGGATGAGGCTCTATATTTAATCAGATGGTAAAGCTGCCCATTCTTCTTGGCAAAAAGCCTCCAGTTCCTGTATTTTCTGGGCTTTCTTGCATGAACTGCGCACTTGAGTTCTCAATGATATTGAGGTCAGGAGACTGAGATGGCCTCTCCAGAACCTTCACTTTGTTCTGCTGTAGCCAATGACAGGTCGACTTGGCTTTGTGTTTTGGATCGTTGTTATGTTGGAAGGTCCAAGTACAGCCCATGCGCAGCTTCCGAGCTGATGAGTGCAAATTTGCTTCCAGTATTTACTGATAATGTGCTGCATTTATCTTTTCTTCAACTTTGAGCAAGTTTCCTGTGCCTTTGTAGCTCACAAATTCCCATATCAGCGGTTCACCTCCATGCTTTACAGTAGGAATGGTGTTAGTTTCATCATAGGTTTTGTTTACACCCCTCCAAATGTAACGCTTATGGTTGTGGACAAAAAGTTTGATTTTGGTCTTATCACTTCAAATTACCTTGTTCCAGACGTTTGGAGGCTAGTCTCTGTACACTTTCGCATATTGTAGGCAAGATGTTTTGTGGTATTTGTTCAGTAATGGCTTTCTTCTGGCGACTTGACCATGTAGCCTATTTTTCTTCAAGTGCCTTATTGTGCATCTTGAAACAGCCACACCGCTAGTTTTCAGTGAGTCCTGTATTTCAGCTGATGTTATTTGTGGGGCTTTCTTTGCATTACGAACAATTTTCCTGGCAGTTGTGGCCAAAACGTTTGTTGGTCTACCTGATCGTGGTTTGGTTTTTACAGAACCCCTGATTTTTCATTTGTTAATCACAGTTTGAACACTGCTGACTGGCATTATCAATTCCTTGGTTATCTTTTTGTATCCCTTTCCTGTTTTATACAGTTCAACTATCTTTTCCTGTAGATCCAATGACAATTATTTTGCTTTCCCCATGACTCACAATCCAGAAATGTCAGTGGCTGGAAGAAAGATGTAAGAGTCTGTCTGGATCCCAGAGACTCACAGCTTTTATGCACACACACTGATTACAAGCAAACAGATCACAGGTGAGGATGTTACCTTTATTAGCCATTCAAACCTATTTGTGTCAACTGTGCATGTTATTAGGCCAAAATCACCAGGGTATGTGAACTTTTGATCAAGGTCATTTGGATGTTTTTGGTTGTCCTTATCTTTAAAAGGAGAAAACACAGTAGTCTGACAATAAATGGCTTCACCCAACCACGAACTATGAGTGGGAAAAAAAAAGATTTTGTGTTATTATTGATATTCTCTTAAAATAAAGGCCAAGAAAGCAAAAAATCTGACTGGGTATGTAATCTTTTGAGCACAATTGTATTGGAAATGTATAACCAGATCGGTGGCGGATTATCGCTGATGTTGGGAGGTGAGACAATTCTTAAAATCCAACGTGCCCGATCATTGGTTCTCTTCGGAGAAGAGCTGCTTACTTTCAACCCCCATGTATGAAAAACCTTGCCTCCTAGGCCGACTACCTGAAGTTTATGGCCACTTAAAACTATTTTGAGTGATTTTCTGCATTTCTACTGTCCTGTGCTGAAACAAACAGGCGCCAGAGGACCAGATTTTCTGTGTTAACGATGAGGAATTAAAGGCTTCTGATTTTATTACATTCATAAGTCTTTATTTTTTTTCCACCGCGTCCTGATGACTCACAATAACGTGTAATAATCTGATCAGCTGGGACTGGACCTGGGCCACAGATTTGTAGCCAGAGCTTATTTCCTGAAATGTACATACCAAAATTTAATTATTTTTGTCCTGATTTCACATGGAGCATCTTTATTTGTTCTATTCCTCTGTTGTTCCTCTTGAAAATGTATAATTACATTGGACATTATTTTTTTTTTTTTCTGCAAAATGGTGTGTGCTTGCTTACTTGTTTAGTTCGTTTTTACAATGTCTGTATGTATAAGGGCGGCATTAAACGATTGCTTATCGGCTACGTGGCCGCTGCAGACAATCGTCAGGGTCTCATCTGACTGGACGTCCTCTCTGATGGAGTAGTAAAGGCTGCAGCCAATTAGCGGCCACTGATTGAAGGCAGCAGTCACTATGGAGTGCTGGTGCATGAGGGAAGTACCAAGCGAAAGGTAACCCTGTGTCTAGGGAAGGGGGAGATGGTGACCCCTCACCAAGCCTACCACTCTCCCCTGGCTTCCCTCATCACCATAACTAGATTCCGCACCTATGCGCCGAGCAGGATACCTGACCCTGGCTGACCCTATATCTAGACCCTAGGTAGGGAACGGGTGGGATGAGCACTTAGTCAACCCCACTGAGCACTAAAGAAGACACAGGGCAAACAAATGAACAACTTGTCTCCAGATGACTCAGGGAGAAGTAAAGGAAAGAACAACAAAGTTTCTTCAGATGAGTGCAAGTCGACTGCTTGCATCCAGAGCTTGTATAGATTAAGGGCCCCTTTCACAAATCAGTTTTTTGCCATCAGTCACAATCCATTTTATCAACGTATCTGTCGCAAATTGAGGCTAAACCAAAGCGATGAATCCGTTTTTCGACCGATCCGACTTGCTAGGGGCTAAATAATAATTGGAGCATGCTCAGTTAAAAAAAAAACGGAATCCGTCGCTGTGTTCCATCATTTGACGGATGACGACTGATCCTGCTCCCATAGGCTTCCATTCTACCAAATGATGGGCGGCGACGGATCTGTCGCTGTCCGTTTTTTCGACGTACACAAAAAACGTTACTTTGGCCGTCGTCTCCGTCCAACGGACATTTTTCGACAGATGAAGCATAAGGCCAACCATCGCTAATACAAGTCGATGAGAAAAAAACGGCTCCAGCGGCATCAGTCGCCGGATCGGTTTTTGTTTTTTTTTAAAAATTTGACGGATTATGACTGATGGCAAAAAACTGATGTGTGAATTGGGCCTAAAGGGGGCTACACGCTACGACATCGCTAATGTAAAGTCGTTGGGGTCACGGAATTGGTGATGCACATCCGGCCGCATTAGCGATGCCGTTGTGTGTGACACCGATGAGCGATTTTGCATCGTTGCAAAAACGTGCAAAATCGCTCATCGGTGACATAGGGGTCCATTCTCAAATATCGTTACTGCAGCAGTAATGAAGTTGTTCCTCGTTCCTGCGGCAGCACACATCGCTCCGTGTGACACCTCGGGAACGAGGAACCTCTCCTTACCTGCCTCCCGCCCCAATGCGGAAGGAAGGAGGTGGGCGGGATGTTACGTCCCGCTCATCTCCGCCCCTCCGCTTCTATTGGGCAGCGGTTCAATGACGTCGCTGTGACGCTGAACGAACCGCCCCCTTAGAAAGGAGGCGGTTCGCCGGGCACAGCGACGTCGCCGGGCAGGTAAGTACAGGTGACGGGTCTGGGCGATGTTGTGCGGCACGGGCAGCGATTTGCCCGTGTCGCACAACAGATGGGGGCGGGTACGCACGCTAGCGATATTGGTACAGATATCGCAGTGTGTAAAGCGGCCTTTAGTCTATCACCAGCACAGATCCTGGGGAATGAAGGTATTTTAGCACACAAAGGAAAGAACCGTTGATTAACAACTGAAAGGTGAGGAACTCCGCAGGGTCCTAAAAGGAAAAGGATTAACCCCGAGCAGAGAGTCAGGTAGAAGTTTGTGCAGCCAAACGCTGCGACCTTCTACAGCCAGACACCATAGGGTCTGTCTGTCACCCACACCCGTGACAGATGTATGCAGTGTTGGGACCCTCACCAGTCAATACAATGGCGGTCTTATACCTAGTTGAGGTCAGAATGGAGGAGTGCTCGGCTATGTCCATCAGTCACATAAATGGAGCAGAAGCCAAAATATGTGATTGGGTTCGAACTGTAGAAAGGAAGAAAAGACACTTGGGACCCCTGTTCTAGTGACCCCCAGGTCCCCAATAATGAGACCATTATCACTTTTCCTATAGATAGGTAATAAATGTAATTAATTGGAAACCCCTTTAACCCCTTGCTGTTCCTGCCGGTGTGCTCTCCTGCTTTCCTCTCCATCTCTGAGATCAGACATGTAGTTCGCTCTTCCACACAATATAATTGCAAATGTGGTCACAGGTAACCGCGCACAAGGCTTTTACAGCAGCACTTTTCCAATCCCTCCTTGGGGGACGCCTGACCGCAGCGAGTTTCCCGAACAATACATGCACTATTACACAGGTGAATGCACATTATTTACCCGTGAATGGGGAGCTGGCACCGGACCAGGCACTGCCATGAGGAGCATTTCTACAGGGGCTTGTATAAAGAGAAGACTCTGCCGGCCTCCGATTGCCTCCGCTGCTCCATTATCACGTGACGGTGGAACAGATATAGTCATTATATTCCGTTTACTGCAAGGTGTATACATGTGTATTTGCTGAGCCGCTCCTAGTGGATAATGGCAGAAACATGAAACTTATTGAATTGGGTTTTTTTGTGGAGCAGGGGGGTGCACTAACAATATTGTCAACGTTATTTTTCTGGATAACTTGTTAAAAAAAATAAATATCAAGGGTAGAAAATTGGTATATTGTTTTTGAGAAGGCACACTGCTGCCATTATTTGCGGGAGGCACTCTGCCACCATTGTGCGTGAGGAAGGCACTCTGCCACCATTGTACGTGAGGAAGGCACTCTGCAACCATTGTACGTGAAGAGGGCACTCTGCCACCATTGTGCGTGAGGAGGGCACTCTGCCACCATTGTACGTGAGGAAGGCACTCTGCAACCATTGTACGTGAAGAGGGCACTCTGCCACCATTGTGTGTGAGGAGGGCACTCTGCCGCCATTGTGCGTGAGGAGGGCACTCTGCCACCATTGTGTGTGAGGAGGGCACTCTGCCGCCATTGTGCGTGAGGAGGGCACTCTGCAACCATTGTGTGTGAGGAGGGCACTCTGCCACCATTGTGTGTGAGGAGGGCACTCTGCCTCCATTATGAGTGGGGAGGGCACTCTGCCGCCATTGTGTGTGAGGAGGGGCACTCTGCCACCATTATGAGTGGGGAGGGCACTCTGCCACCATTGTGCGTGAGGATTGCACTATGCCGCCATTATGAGTGGGGAGGGCACTCTGCCGCCATTGTGTGTGAGGAGGGCACTCTGCCGCCATTGTGTGTGAGGAGGGCACTCTGCCGCCATTGTGTGTGGCGAGGGCACTCTGCCACCATTGTGTGAGGCGAGGGCACTCTGCCACCATTCATTGTTTGGAGGGTACATTACCATCATTGTTTGTGAGAGGTCAGTCTGCCGTCATTGTTTGTGAGAGGTTACCCTGCCGTCATTGTGGAAGGGCACTCTGCCGCCATTGTTTGTGGGAGGACACTCAACTGCCATTGTGGAAGGGCTCTCGACTGCCATTGTTTCTGTGAGGGCACTCTGCCATCATTATTTGTGAGAGGACACTCTGCCTCAATTGTTTGAGGGAAATCGCTCTGCCACCATTGCTTCGGGGAGGGCACTCTGCTACCGTCGTTTGTGGAATGTGACTCTACTGTAATTTTTTGTGAGAGGGCACTCTGCTGCCATTGTTTGTGGAGGGGTACTATACCGGCATTGTTTGTGGGAGGGCACTCTACCGTCATTGTGGGAGGGCACTATATGGCCATTGTTTGTAAGAGGGCATTCTTTCGTTGTTGTGGGAGGGCACTGTACAAGCATTATTTGTAACAGGACACTCTATCGCCATTGGGGGAGGGCACACTGCCCCCATTGTGTGTGGGAAGGCCATTAGTTGTTTAGAGGGCACTTTACCGTCATTGTTTGTGGGAGGTCACTGCCATCTTTGTGAGTGGTCACTCTATCGTCATTGTGGAAGGGCCTTCTACTGCCATTGTTTGTGGGAGCGCACTCTACCGGCATTGTTTGTGAGAGGGCACTCTACCGTCATTGTGGCAAGGCACTCTGCCATCATTGTTTGTGAGAGGACACTCTGCCTCCATTGTTTGAGGGAGAGAGCTCTACCACCATGGCTTTGGGGAGGCCCTCTGCCACCATCGTTTGTGGAATATGACTCTGCTGCCATTGTTTGTGGAAGGGCACTCTACCCGCCCCATTATGGGAGGGCACTCTGCCGTCATTGAAGGAGGGCCCTTTATGGTCGTTTATAAGAGGGCATTCTATCGTCGTTGTGGGAGGGTACTGTATAGCCATTATTTGTAACAAGACACTCTACTGCCATTGGGAGAGGGCAAACGTCCGTCATTATGTAGAGGGCACCCTGCCATTATTGTGTGTGGGAAGGGCAGTCTGCTGCCGTTCGGTGTTGAGGGCACATTACCTTCGTTGTTTGTGAGAGCCTGAGGTCACTCTATTGTCATTATTGAAGGCCCTTCTACTGCCATTGTTTGTGGGAGAGCACTCTACTGACATTGTTTGTGTTAGGGCAATCTACCGTCACTGTGGGATGGCACTGTTCCATCATTGTTTGTGAGAGGACACTCTGCCACCATTGCTTCAGGGAGGTCACTCTGCCACCATCGTTTGTGGAATGTGACTCTACTGGCATTTTTTTTTTTGGGAGGGCACTCTACTTCCATTGTTTGTAAGAAGGAACTTTACCGCCCCATTATGGGCGGGCACTCTACCTCCATTGTGGGAGGGCACTCTATGGCCATTGTTTGTAAGCGGACACTCTACATCCATTGTGGAAGGGCACTCTATGGCCATTGTTTGTAAGTGGACACTCTACCTCCATTGTGGGAGGGCACTCTATGGCCATTGTTTGTAAGTGGGCACTCTACCTCCATTGTGGGATCGCACTCTATGGCCATTGTTTGTAAGTGGGCACTCTACCTCCATTGTGGGAGGGCACTCTATGGCCATTGTTTGTAAGCGGGCACTCTACCTCCATTGTGGGAGGGCACTCTATGGCCATTGTTTGTAAGCGGGCACTCTACCTCCATTGTGGGATCGCACTCTATGGCCATTGTTTGTAAGCTGGCACTCTACCTCCATTGTGGGATCGCACTCTATGGCCATTGTTTGTAAGCGGACACTCTACCTCCATTGTGGGAGGGCACTCTATGGCCAGTGTTTGTAAGCGGACACTCTACCTCCATTGTGGGAGGGCACTCTATGGCCATTGTTTGTAAGCGGGCACTCTACCTCCATTGTGGGAGGGGTTCTCTGCCGTCATTGTGCGAGGGCACTCTGCTGTCATTGTGCGAGGGCACTCTGCCGCCGTTGCTTGTGAGAGGGCACTTAGGAGCAGAGTGCCCTCCCACAAGGAACGTCAGCAGAGGGTCATCCCACAAGGAACGTCGGTGGAGGGCTCTTCTATAAGCAGTGGTGGCAGATGGCCCTCTGCTGCCATTGCTTGTTGGAGGACACACTACTGAACGTATTTGAAGTCCTTCTGATCCCACTGTTTACTGAGGCACAATAGCAGACATTTTGTGGGTGTGGCTTGTACTTGTGGGTGGAGTTTTGATAGGAATGTAGCATCTTAGGATCTCCTTAAAGATGATTATAACTATTGTAGCGTACATAGTGGTACTAAAAGAAGACAACACTAAAATAACTAGAAAAGCCGGAAATCTTGGAGCTAAGAAGACGATTCAGCCACCGGTAAATAGACGAGATAAGAGGTGACTTTTCCCTGTAAATAATCCTGAGAGATGCCGTTACGACTCGCATTGTCCATGTTTTTAACCACAGGGTATTATAAACAACGCTCGTACACGACCGGCAGAAAATGACCGATCCCCGCTGGGTTTTTTAAGCCAACACCACAGGAAATCTGGTTTTGTGTACTGCGGCTCCTCATATTGGAACATGAGCTAAATTTATAATCCATCTCTAAAAATACATCTCCCACCATTTTCTGAAAGTCGGAGCGAAAGATGAATTGTAGATAAAACCTGTTACTCATAAATGAGAAGCGACTCGCGTGTCAATCAAACATCGATATAGTCTCCTCTCCGAGTCTGAATTTATTAGAATTGGCGTATTATAGTCATTAACTATTCACTGCAATATAACTTGTGCCCATCACTTATTAAGTTCTGGGAAGGATCGTGCATTTCAAATTAGCTCCGTCATATTGGGAATGGGAGTCAGGCATGTGTAATTAATTTAGAAAGGAACACTGCCCCCGTATGTTTTTAAAGAGGACCTATCACTTTCCATAAATATATAATTTTTTATCTGTTGTAAAAGCCGCCGTTTTCCTGAATCCGGTGTTGTTTTTCTTTTCTTCCTACGCCTCTCCATTCCTGAGATACGGCCTCTTCTTTCCTGTATATAAATCTGGTGTCCTTGGCCAAGTGGGTGTGTGGATCTTCTTGAAAACCACGCCCAGTTGCCTAAAGGCGGCAGAGAAAATGGGGCCATATCTCAGGAATGGAGATGCGTAGGAACAAAAGAAAAACAACGCCGGATTCAGGAGAACAGGGGCGTTTATACCAGGTAAAGAAAGTAGATATTTCTGGCAAGTGATCGGTCTTCCCTAAAGGGTTGTTAGGTTTAGAAAGCCCAATTTAAATACCCTGATGGTTTAATCTAATAGTTTCTCCTTATAAGGAGCCATATCTGTTTGCCAATTTGGACACGAAGTGGTACACATTTAGTAAAACATTGTACTTGGTGTCATTGAAAATTGTGTAATGCTTTATATTGCCTGTAGAGGCGCTGTAATAAAATTGAGCACTTTTTTGCTGAATTTTTCAATATGATTCTGCTGCTTATTGGAGGTTCCATCTAGGACACCTTCTCAATGAATAAGATGTAACCTTCTTTATACTGATCGGTGGATGTCTTGGTGTCTAGACCACCATGAATGAAACCAAAATGGCTTTCCTAAGCATCGGTCATCAATTATAGTCACAGGGAATTGCCTATACATTTTTTTTGTCCTTTGCTACATAAGTGGGGCCTGAGGCTCCATTCTGACTTTTTCTTAGGGTACTTTCACACTTGCGTTGTTTTCCTTCCGTCACAATTCGCCCTTTTGGAAAACAGCGGAATCCGTTAACGGACTCTGCTGTTTCCCATAGACTTGTATGGATGACGGATTGTGCCAAAAGGACCTGCGTTGCTTCCGCTGGGCGACGCTGTGTTGCTTGTAACTTTTTTTGAGCAGCGGAATCCTGAGGATTTCACTGCGCATGCTCTTTCTGGCTCCCTGCACCCATAACTAAGGTAAATATCGGGTAACCAAGCAAAGCGCTTTACCCGATATTTACCCTGGCCACGTGTGCAGGGAGCCCGACACTTCCCCGCTCGGCTCCGCCCCCTCCCGCACTCCACTCCGCATGTATATATACAGTGCTGGCCAAAAGTATTGGCACCCCTGCAATTCTGTCAGATAATACTCAGTTTCTTTCTGAAAATGATTGCAATCACAATTTCTTTGTATTATTATCTTCATTTAATTTGTCTTCAATGAAAAAAAAAAAATTGTCATAAAGCCAAATTGGATATAATTCCACACCAAACATAAAAAGGGGGTGGACAAAAGTATTGGCACTGTTTGAAAAATCATGTGATGCTTCTCTAATTTGTGTAATAACAGCACCTGTAACTTACCTGTGGCACCTAACAGGTGTTGGCAATAACTAAATCACACTTGCAGCCAGTTGACATGGATTAAAGTTGACTCAACCTCTGTCCTGTGTCCTTGTGTGTACCACATTGAGCATGGAGAAAAGAAAGACCAAAGAACTGTCTGAGGACTTGAGAATCCAAATTGTGAGGAAGCATGAGCAATCTCAAGGCTACAAGTCCATCTCCAAAGACCTGAAAGTTCCTGTGTCTACGGTGCACCGTGTCATCAAGAAGTGTAAAGCCCATGGCACTGTGGCTAACCTCCCTAGATGTGGAAGGAAAAGAAAAATTGACGAGAGATTTCAACGCAAGATTGTGCAGATGGTGGCTAAAGAACCTCGACTAACATCCAAACAAGTTCAAGCTGCCCTGCAGTCCGAGGGTACAACAGTGTCAACCCGTAATATCCTTCGGCGTCTGAATGAAAAGGGACTGTATGGTAGGATACCCAGGAAGACCCCACTTCTTACCCCGAGACATAAAAAAGCCAGGCTGGAGTTTGCCAAAACTTACCTGAGAGACCCTAAAACGTTTTGGAAGAATGTTCTCTGGTCAGATGAGACAAAAGTAGAGCTTTTTGGGAAAAGCCATCAACATAGAGTTTACAGGAAAAAAAAAGAGGCATTCAAAGAAAAGAACAGGGTCCCTACAGTCAAACATGACGGAGGTTCCTTGATGTTTTGGGGTTGCTTTGCTGCCTCTGGCACTGGACTGCTTGACCGTGTGCATGGCATTATGAAGTCTGAAGACTACCAACACATTTTGCAGCATAATGTAGGGCCCAGTGTGAGAAAGCTGGGTCTCCCTCAGAGGTCAGGGTCTTCCAGCAGGACAATGACCCAAAACACACTTCAAAAAGCACTAGAAAATGGTTTGAGAGAAAGCACTGGAGACTACTAAAGTGGCCAGCAATGAGTCCAGACCTGAATCCCATAGAACACTTGTGGAGAGATCTCAAAATGTCAGTTTGGAGAAGGCCCCCTTCAAATCTCAGGGACCTGGAGCAGTTTGCCAAAGAAGAATGGTCTAAAATTCCAGCAGAGCATTGTAAGAAACTCATTGATGGTTACTGGAAGCGGTTGTTCGCAGTTATTTTGGCTAAAGGTTGTGCAACCAAGTATTAGGTTAAGGGTGCCAATACTTTTGTCTGGCCCATTTTTGGAGTTTTGTGTGAAATGATCAATGATTTGATTTTTGTTTCATTCTCTTCTGTGTTTTTTTCATTGCAAGCAAAATAAATGAAGATAATACCAAAGAATTTGTGATTGCAATCATTTTCAAGAAGAGACTGAGTATTATCTGACAGAATTGCAGGGGTGCCAATACTTTTGGCCAGCACTGTATACATACACACACACTCACCTGTCCTCAGCGCCATGGCCCCGCTCGGCTCCGTCCCCCGCACACATAACAAGAAGTCCAAACTTTGCAAACAAATAAAACAAATATTGGTTTGTGTCTCAATTTTATTAGACCTCTAACTTTCTTTTACTGTTGATGGAGCGGTCTGCGCGCTTGTTTTTAGTATATGGTATTTTTTATTGCCACCATTGTGGAATACATACAATGTTTTCATTTGTTCTTTATTGCTTTTTTTTTTTTTTTTTTTTTTTTTTTTTTTTTTTTTAGGACATTTTGGAAAGTGGAAAATTGCATTTCTATCATTTAGATGTGTTTTTTTTTTTTGTGTGTGGCATTTTCCATATGGTTTAATTCATACTACATTTTTATAGATTTGAACACATGCGCTGGTATGGTGATACCCTCCCAATATGTTGGGGTTTTGGTCTATTTTTTTGGAACAAAGGATTTGATTCCAAAATGTGTTTTTTAAGATTTTTTTTTCAGTATTTGTTTTTGTACTTTTAAGATTTATTTTTGTTATGGCCTCCCTCCCCATAAGGCTTGACCCTGCAATCAGTTGATCTCTACTACTATAGACTGCAGTACTTCAGTATTTAATAGTCTGCAATAAAGTCCCAGCATCACTGTGGGCTTAATGGGAGCACATAGGTGGCGGTTATGGGGGCCTTCAGTAGTAATAATAATAATAATCTTTAATTTTATATAGTGCTAACATATTCAGCAGCTGTTTTTATACATCATCATCACTGTCCCCATTGGGACTCACAATCTAAATACTCTATCAGTATGTTTTTTGAGTTTTGGAGGAAAGTGGAGAACTCGGGGAGAACAGGAGAACATGAAAACTCCTTGCAGATGTTGTCCTTGGTGGGATTTGAACCCAAGACCCCAGCGCTCCAAGACGGCAGTGCTAACCACTGAGCCACCGTGCCACCAGTAGCTCTCTAGCTGCCAAGCAAACCATCGGCTGAAGGTTGGAGTTGCCCGTATCAGATCACTTCGAAAGAGAATGGCAGCAGAACTTGATTAGTTAAGGATCTTCCAGAAAAAATGCTTGAGTTCCCCATTGACTTCCATTACACTCGGTACACGAGTCACGCCCGTCTGAGCATCTGACTGCTCGTTATGACTACCGAGCATGGTAGTGCTCACTCATTACTAATTACGAGTACCGAGCACCCGATCATAGTAGTGCCCACTCATCACTAGTTACGAGTACTGAGCACCCGAGCATGGTAGTGCCCGCTCATCACTAGTTACGAGTACTGAGCACCCGAGCATGGTAGTGCCCGCTCATCACTGGTTACGAGTACTGAACACCCGAGCATGGTAGTGCCCGCTCATCACTAGTTACTAGTACTGAGCACCTGAGCATGGTAGTGCCCGCTCATCACTAGCTACGAGTACTGAGCACCCGAGCATGGTAGAGCTCACTCATTACTAATTACTAGTACCGAGCACCCGATCATAGTAGTGCCCGCTCATCACTAGTTACGAGTACGGAGCACCCGAGCATGGTAGTGCCCACTCATCACTAGTTACGAGTATTGAGCACCCGAGCATGGTAGTGCCCGCTCATCACTAGTTATGAGTACCGAGCACCCGAGTATGGTAGTGCCCACTCATCACTAGTTACGAGTATTGAGCACCCGAGCATGGTAGTGCTCACTCATCACTAGTTACGAGTACTGAGCACCCGAGCATGGTAGTGCCCGCTCATCACTAGTTACGAGTACTGAGCACCCGATCATAGTAGTGCCCGCTCATCACTAGTTACGAGTACGGAGCACCCGAGCATGGTAGTGCCCACTCATCACTAGTTACGAGCACTGAGCCCCCGAGCATGGTAGTGCCCACTCATCACTAGTTACGAGTATTGAGCACCCGAGCATGGTAGTGCCCGCTCATCACTAGTTACGAGTACTGAGCACCCGAGCATGGTAGTGCCCGCTCAGCACTAGTTACGAGTACTGAGCACCCGAGCATGGTAGTGCTCGCTCATCACTAGTTACGAGTACTGAGCACCCGAGCATGGTAGTGCCCGCTCATCACTAGTTACGAGTACTGAGCACCCGAGCATGGTAGTGCCCGCTCATCACTAGTTACGAGTACTGAGCACCCGAGCATGGTAGTGCCCGCTCATCACTAGTTACGAGTACCCAAGCATGGTAGTGCTCGCTCATCACTAGTAACGACTGGAGATAAGTGAAAGCGAACAGGAAATTTCAATGTTTGTACCCAACATGGATTTTACAAAGTAATCAGTGTTCGGGTTTGGGTGCTTTACGTATAGTAGCCACTCGATTGCTGTGCTCAGGTATGTTTGGTGTTCAACTCAGTGAGAGCGGCTTGCAATGTTTGATCAGATAAAGCCAGTGTTATCAAATGTAGTGCGTACATAAAAACAAATAAAAATCCCGCCCTCCCACGTCGTGATCCCGGTATGGCTGGCTGTAGGCGGCGGAGAGCCGAACTGCTCCATTAGTGACGTCCAATGGGGTTCAGGTCAAGTCCGGGTCCCGAACTGAACTTTAGATAAAGTGTGGTTGAATCCGCCAAACCCGAACTTCCACAGGTCCGTTCATCTCTAGTAACGACCCTTTTATGAGCAGCAATCACAGCTACTTCTGTTGTTTGAGGCAGGTGCTGGCTGTATAACACAGCCGGTACCTGTCTTGAATGGAGCGAGATTAGCGCCTACTCCAGGCATGCGTACTCGGAAGGGGGTTTAAAATGAATATCCAAAACGGATATATGGAGCACATACGGGAAACCATACAGAAGAGTAAGTGCTCATTTTTCAAGATGCACGATTTATGGGTAATGGGACAAGACTATTCCGTGTGTTCGTCTATAAATGCCGGCTGCGTTTGTGCCGTCCTGTGGTGCCGCGTCTCCTCAGGGGACAATAAGCAGTGTTGTTAAATGCATCATTAGGTTTCTTTTTCCCAATAATTAATCCTAACCGCAGCCTAAATGACTCCCTAATGCTTTGGATGCGCCCGTCCCCAGGATAGGTGCGATCGGCGTGTATCTGAGGATTAGTGAAGGCCCGGATATATATATATATATATATATAAATATATATATATAATATATATATATATAATATTTATAATTTATATATATAATATTTTTAATATATATATATATATATATATATAATATTTATAATATATATATAATATATATATAATATCTAGAATGTGTATATATATATATATATATATATATATATAATATATATAGAATGTGTGTGTGTGTATATATATATATATATATATATATATATATATATATATATATATATATATATATATATATATATATATATATATATGAACAACGACAAAGCAGAGTCCAGCAATAACGTGAGCAATCCAGGATGCTGTTAAAAAAATTTTTCTTTCTTTTTATTAATAAATTCATTAAAATATAATGGTCCAAGCAATTCAGAACAGCATTATCGCAGGAAAGTAGCGCAGATAGGACTACGCGTTTCAGCGGTAAAATCCGCCTTCTTCACGGTCCAGAGATTCCGGACCGTGAAGAAGGCGGATTTTACCGCTGAAACGCGTAGTCCTATCTGCGCTACTTTCCTGCGATAATGCTGTTCTGAATTGCTTGGACCATTATATTTTAATGAATTTATGAATAAAAAGAAAGAAAAATTTTTTAACAGCATCCTGGATTGCTCACGTTATTGCTGGACTCTGCTTTGTCGTTGTTCACATTTGTATGGATGGACTCCTACGTCCTGATCCGGGCACAACGGAGTTAACCAGGTCAGCTGAGGTTCCAGGTGATTCACAGGAGTGAGCTGGTCTACATTGTTGGATATATATATATATATATATATATATATATATATATATATATATATATATATATATATATATATATATATATATATATATATATATATATATATATATATATATATATATATTATATATATATATATATATATATATATATATATGATATATATATGATATATATAATATATATAGATATATAGAAATATAATATATAAAGCTGAATGTGTGTGTGTGTGTGTGTGTGTGTGTGTGTATGTCTGGCATTGGCATCTGCACCGTCGCAGCTACAGCCATAAAATTTTGCACACTCACACGTCTGGACCCCGAGAGCGTCATAGGCTATGTTGTGAGGCGAAATTTTAACCCCGCACATTCCAATTTACCAATCAATTTTGCCCCTATCTACATAATGGGGAAAAAGTGAAACGAAAAGTGTATCCGCACCGTCACATTTACAATCACAAAATTTTGCACAGACACCTCATGTGACCCAGGGAACGTTGTAGACTGTTTTGACAGGAAAATTTAACCCCGCGCTTTACAGTTACTCTCCAAAAAACATGCCTTCATGAAAGTAAATGGAGCCTGGAACTACAGGTTATTAGTAGGAGTTGTGATTGGTTGCTATAGGAACAAAAGACATTCATAGTATAAGAAGCTTATATGAGAGGTAATAAGATGTCGATGGGGAGACGGATAGAGAGAGACAGAGAGAGACAACCGGGGAAAGAGACAGACAGACATGCAGACAGGGAAGGAGGAGACAGCCAGAGAGACAGACAAAGATAGATGGGGAAAGACACAGACCTTGATAGAGACGGACGGGGCAAGAGACAGAGAAATAGAGACAAAGACAGGCAGACAGGGAAAGAGACAGACAGAAAAAGACACCGACAAAGAGACGGGGAGACAGATGGGGAAAGAGACAGAGACAGACAAAGAAAGAGACAGACAGAGACGGGCAGATGGGGAAAGAGACAGACAGAGCACATTACTTGGCCAGTTTAGTTAAATCTGTGTGGAATATCTGTGGTGTTGAAATATGTTGTGAAATGCTTCTATTAGCTTAGTTTTTGCCTTTTAATAATTACATTTATATCTATTTGTTTTGTGGTTTTTGTGTGCAGAATACATTTTTGTTAACAGCAGTTATTAACCTGGGCGAAGCTGGGTAGTATAGCTAGTGTATATGTATATATATATATATATATATATATATAATCTATATCTATCTATCAGCCATGGGAGACAGTGACTTGTGTCATGGTCCGGAGCTTCCCGCAGACTGACGGGAACACTGTGCCGCTTGTGTAAGACACAATACCACAGTAAACTCCATGGTTACCGCTGGGAGCCGCGACCGAAAGCGTCATGAATTTCAAACGCTGCTTAGAATGAGGAGCTTGTTATTTGCAGCTGCAGGAGCAGGTGAGGGGGTCTATCTCCCCCCGTACTCGGCCCACTCAAAGCCTCATCTTTATGTACACTTTCTGAAATCCGGTGAGTGGATTTAAAGCTGCCTGCTGTGTCCAGTAGTGCTCCTGCGGGAGGCCGAAATATCGACTTCTCATCAGCCCTCATTTATATGTATTACCGGACCCTCGACGCGGTTGGGGGGGAGAGAGCCTCGAAGGTTACTGGGACCTGAGCAGAAAAGCAACACTGATCTGTACAGAAGATGAGCAGACACCAGTCGTCTGCCTTCAGGCCTGTTTGTGTTTAGACGTCACCGAAAATGATAGCAAGGGAGCGTACACCTGGTATGGGACCCCCGGAAGGAGGCGACCCTGACCTGGGACATCGCACCCAGTCTACTGCTGGGTGGTGAGAATTTAGAAAGGATTAGTTTTTCGGAAAAGGCATTGATGGGGAAACAAGTGTTGGACCTTTCTTTGCTGGGGGCTAGTATATAATCCATTTACAGTTTTAGACCCCCAAAATCTTTCCATTGACTTCCATTTTACTCGGTATTCGAGTCAAGCCCATCTAAGCGTCCAACTCCTCGTTACTAGTGCCCGGAACCTGAGCATGGTAGTGCTCTCTCATCACTAGTTACGAGTACTGAGCACCCGAGCATGGTAGTGCCCGCTCACACTAGTTACGAGTACTGAGCACCCGAGCATGGTAGTGCCCACTCACACTAGTTACGAGTACAGAGCACCTGAGCATGATAGTGCCCGCTCACACTAGTTACGAGTACTGAGCACCCGAGCATGGTAGTGCCCGCTCCTCACTAGTTACTAGTACTGAGCACCCGAACATAGTAGTGCCCGCTCATCACTAGTTACGAGTACTGAGCACCCGAGCATGGTAGTGCCCGCTCATCACTAGTTACGAGTACTGAGCACCCGAGCATGGTAGTGCCCGCTCATCACTAGTTACGAGTACTGAGCACCCGAGCATGGTAGTGCCCGCTCATCACTAGTTACGAGTACTGAGCACCCGAGCATGGTAGTGCCCACTCATCACTAGTTACGAGTACCGAGCACCCGAGCATGGTAGTGCCCGCTCATCACTAGTTACGAGTACCGAGCACCCAAGCATGGTAGTGCTCGCTCATCACTAGTTACGAGTACTGAGCACCCGAGCATGGTAGTGCCCGCTCATCACTAGTTACGAGTACTGAGCACCCGAACATAGTAGTGCTTGCTCATCACTAGTTACGAGTACTGAGCACCTGAGCATGGTAGTGCCCGCTCATCACTAGTTACGAGTACTGAGCACCTGAGCATCGTAGTGCCCGCTCATCACTAGTTACGAGTACTGAGCACCCGAGCATGGTAGTGCCCACTCATCACTAGTTACGAGTACTGAGCACCCGAGCATGGTAGTGCCCGCTCATCACTAGTTACGAGTACTGAGCACCCGAGCATGGTAGTGCCCGCTCATCACTAGTTACGAGTACTGAGCACCCGAGCATGGTAGTGCCCACTCATCACTAGTTACGAGTACCGAGCACCCGAGCATGGTAGTGCCCGCTCATCACTAGTTACGAGTACTGAGCTCCCGAGCATGGTAGTGCCCACTCATCACTAGTTACGAGTACTGAGCACCCAAGCATGGTAGTGCCCGCTCATTACTAGTTACGAGTACCGAGCACCCGAGCATGGTAGTGCCCGCTCATCACTAGTTACGAGTACTGAGCACCCGAGCATGGTAGTGCCCGCTCATCACTAGTTACGAGTACTGAGCACCCGAGCATGGTAGTGCCCGCTCATCACTAGTTACGAGTACTGAGCACCTGAGCATGGTAGTGCCCGCTCATCACTAGTTACGAGTACTGAGCACCCGAGCATGGTAGTTCTCGCTCATCACTAGTTGCGAGTACAGAGCACCTGAACATGGTAGTGCCCGCTCATCACTAGTTACGAGTATTTAGCACCTGAGCATGGTAGTGCCCACTCATCACTAGTTACGAGTACTGAGCACCCGAGCATGGTAGTGCCCGCTCATCACTAGTTATTGAGCACCCGAGCATGGTAGTGCCCACTCATCACTAGTTACGAGTACTGAGCACCCGAGCATGGTAGTGCCCGCTCATCACTAGTTGCGAGTACAGAGCCCCTGAGCATGGTAGTGCCCACTCATCACTAGTTACGAGTACTGAGCACCCGAGCATGGTAGTGCCCGCTCATCACTAGTTACGAGTATTGAGCACCCGAGCATGGTAGTGCCCACTCATCACTAGTTACGAGTACTGAGCACCCGAGCATGGTAGTGCCCGCTCATCACTAGTTACGAGTACAGAGCACCTGAGCATGGTACATAGGATTACCAAATTTATTTATATTTGCCAAATGCCAGAATAATGAGGGATAGAGAAAGTTTTAAGTAATTTTTATTACTTTCTACAAAGTCTATAGTTTCTCTCCATTTCATTAGTATTTGTTACCATTGCCCTTACACTGTATGACTTGGGTCAAACGTTTTGGACCTCCTTACACAAGCTTCTCACAATAGTTGGTGGAATTTGGGCCCATTCCTCCTGACAGAACTAGTGTAGCTGAGCCATATTTGTAGGTCATCTTCCTCGCACCAGACTTTTCAGCTTTGCCCATACATTTTCAATAGGATTGAGATCAGGGTTTTATGATGGCCACTCCAAAACATTAACTTTGTTATCCTTAAGCCACTTTATAACCAGTTTGGCAGTATGCTTCTGTTGCCATCTTGTAATACTTGTCACCTACTCAAACAAATGCGCAAACTTACAATACCCGTGTGAACAGAGTCATCCAGTGTCAGAGATGCTTAATTACAGGGTTACTGCTGGAGAGCTACATATAGCGGGGAGGCCACATATAGCGGGGAGGCCACATATAGGGGGAGACCACATATAGCGGGGAGACCACATATACCGGGGAGGCCACATATTGTCGGGAGGTCAAATGTTTTATAGAGGCCACATACTTTAGGGAGGCCACATACTTTAGGAAGGCCACATATTGTAGGGAAGTCATGTATTAAGGGAGGTCACATTGTAGGGAGTAAACATACTTTAGAGAGGCCATTTACTGTAGGAGGCCGCATATTTTAGGGAAGTCACATATTGAAGAGAGGCCACATATTGTAGGGAAGTCACGTATTTAGGGAGGTCACATTGTAGGGAGTAAACATACTTTAGAGAGGCCATTTACTGTAGGAGGCTGCATATTTTAGGGAGGCCACTACTTTGTAATCTGCCCGTTGAATGCGCTGCTGTCTATGATAGATCTTGCAATATTCGTCCTTTATTTTCGTGTTTCACATACCTCTTGTAATTATCACCTTTTCAATGTAGGATGGAAATAAGGGAGCGCAGCCCTCGCCGAGACGTTGCGGTTATTACGGTTTTATTTTTTCTTTATTAGCTATAAATGTCTTTATTGGTGTAATTGGATGTGATGTGTTTTCTCCACCATTACATATATCCGGGATATTAACACTTTCTCTTAATTAGTTTCGCAGTGGAAGCTCATCGCGGTGATGCTCATTCTCATTGCCTAATTGGTGTAAACATCTCGGAGCGGGGGGGGCCGTCACCGGTCAGGCTAAACGTACGCCGGCCCCGGAGACATTTATTTAGCTCTGTGATCCGCTGTGATTAGTTCCCGTGGAGTGGAGAAACTGGTAGCGTATGGGAGCGAAGGGAGGGGATGGAACCAGCTCCGCTCTGTATCTCCTCTATCCTCCCTCACATTCATCCTGCGCTAGCACTAACTGCTTCATGGACTAAATTCTGGAATCTGAAATAAAAAATAATTGGGCTGCGTGCACATGGTCCTTTTTTTTTTTTTTTGTCAAGCAGATTCCACCTGAAAACGTTCTACAAAAAATGAAGGGACAGAATTTAACCCTTTGAAGTGCAGCATTATGGCCAATGTAAATATACTTTTGCTCTAAGGCATTTTCCAGGGTTGGTAAAACATGACCGCTCCCTGTCAGAAGCCACAGCACTCCTGTCTAAGCCCCGATAAAGTAAATGAGACTGTGGGGCGCTGCTTTGGGAGAAAATCAGCCATTTTTTTATTATCCTTGACAACCCCGTTGAAGTTAGTTGACGTAAAGAATGTGAATGTAACATTTTTGTTCTTTATTTTTAGTTTCTGCCACACTGAGATTTTCACAAACTTCACCGACTGTCATGATGGCGTCTGGTTCTGTTCAGACTACTGATTCTGACATTCCACCTGATAACTCCTCTGTGTCTGTGATGTACATAGGCAGACTTCGGTGTCGACCTGCTGAGTGCTAATTCAGAGGCAGGCTACAAGGAGTTAATCTCTGCTAGTCTGCTTGGTAGTCTCCTTTGATCACCTGCTGTGGGGGAACCAATCACATCTGCTACCCTCCTATATATAATAGATCCTGAAAACTCTTCTGCTGTCTGTGATCTACACAGGCAGACTCAGGTGTCGACCTGCTGAGTGCTAATTCAGAGGCAGGCTAGCAGGAATCAATCTCTGCTTGTTAGTCTCCTTTGATCACCTACTGTGAGAGAGCCAATCACATCTGCTCCCCTCCTATGTATGCTAGCTACATCCTGAGAACTCCTCTGGGGTCTGTGATTTACACAGGCAGACTCCGGTGTTGACCTGCTGAGTGCTAATTCAGAGGCAGTCTAGCAAGCGTTAATCTCTGCTAGTCTGCTTGTTAGTCTATTTTGATCACCTTCTGTGGGGGAGTCAATCACATCTGCCCCCCCTCCTATATTTGCTGATTGGACACTTCCACCTATTCCAGCTATAGTTTATCTTCGTTGGTCTGGCGAGGTGTGGTAATCCAGACTATCTGGTGTGATACCTCTTTCTGTGTGCCGTTGTGGAGATAAACCCTTGTTGCTTTTTTGTTGCTACCCTCCTGCTCTTGTTTTTCTCCTGAGTCTTATCTTTGTCTACTCCTATGTGTGTGCAGTGTGCAAGAGTTTTGGTTTTCCTTTGTCTGTTTACCATCTCACTCCGGCCCTGTCCCCCCCTGAGGGGAGGGGAGTTTAGAGTAGTATTTCTCAGGAGCATAGAAAGGCACAGGACTCCAGCGTCTCCACCATTAGGAGTAATCTGGAGGTGAAGGATAGCCTATGGTCCTCTAGTGTATGCGACAATATAGGATCCCCTGTCCCTCGCTATCCCAAAGTAACATTTTGACAGTTCTTTTTTATGTGGACTACAAATTGACCGCAATATGCATTCTTAGGAATCCGCACCCCGGACTCTTCAGGCTTTGAAGACCTTTTCGTCTGCGGATCACTTGTTGCATGTGTGTCGGGCATTTTCTCATGGTACATCTGAAAGTCCTAAATTAACATCTCTCTTTATCTCATTTCTAGGTGGCGCTGATTAGACATAAAGATGAATATGTCAATGATAAAGGGCCGGGGAAGAAGGACTGGCACGACTACGATTACATGAGGAGAGACCACGACCGATTAGGTAATAAGAAGAGCCCTTCCTCATCTGTTACTTTACTCTCAGAAAAAAAGAAAAATAAATACAAATATATAAAATGTAAATTTATCTAAAATTACTATCATATTAATTTTCATGTACAGTGCCTTGAAAAAGTATTCATAACCCGTGAACCTTTCCACATTTTTTCACAATACACCCACAAACTTAATTGTGTTTTATCAGGATTTTTTTTATACAGTCATGACCGAAAGTGTTGGCACCCTTGAAATGTTTCCAGAAAATTAAGTATTTCCCCCAGAAAATGATTGCAGTTACACATGGTTTTTTCCTTTGTGTATATTGGAACAATACAAAAAAAAAAAACCCATAAGAACAAAAATGCAAATTGGACATAATTTCACGCAAAACCCCAAAAATGGGCTCGAAAAAAAAATTTGTTGTCCCCCTCAACTTAATATTTGGTTGCACGCCCTTTGGAATAAATAACTGCAATCACTCGCTTCCTATAACCGTCCACAAGCTTCTTACTTCTCTCACCTGGAATTTTGGACTCTTCTTTATAAATGTCTCCAGGTCTCTCATATTTGAAGACATCTTCTCTTCTCCAAACAGCAAATTTAAGATCTCTCCATAGGTGTCAATGTGATTTAGATCCGGACTCATTGATGCAAATTCAGAATTCTCAAGAGCTTTTTTTCCATCAATTTCTGGGGGCTTCTTGAAGTATGTTTGGGGTCATTGTCCTGCTGGAAGACCCATGACCTAGGACACAAACCCAGCTTTCTGGCACTGGGCCCTACATTGAAACCCAAAATCTTTCAATACTCTTAAGATTTTATGATGCCTTACACACAGTCAAGGCACCCAGTGCAAGAGGCAGCAAAACAACCCCAAAACATATTTGAGCCTCCACCATATCTGACTGTAGGTCCTGTTCTCTTTTCTTTGTAGACCTCATTCTGTTTTCAGTATACAGTAGAATGATGATGTGCTTTATCAAAAAGTTCTATATTGGTCTCATCTGTCCACAAGACGCCTTCCAATAAGGATTTTGGTTACTCACGCACATTTTGGCAAACTACAGCCTAGCTTTTTTATGTCTCTGTGTCAGCAGTGGAGTCCTTCTGTGTCTCCTCCATAGAGTTTCTTTCAAATGTGGACGGATAGTTTGTGCTGACACAGATGGCCCCTGAGCCTGAAGGACAGCTTGAATTTATCTGGATCTTGATTGAGGCTGCTTAGCCACCATCCGGACTATCCTTTGTTACACATGCATACTTTCCTCCATTTTTCTCATTCCTGCACATCCATCTAGATTAGTGACAGCACCATGGGTTGTAAACGTCTTGATTAAGTTGTGTACTACGAATAAAGGAACATCAAGATCTCTGGACAAGAACTTGTATTTTTGAGATTCTTGATATTTTTCAACAATTCTGGTTCTCAAGTCCTCAGACAGTTCTCTTCTCCTCTTTCTGTTCTCCATACTTACTATGGCAAACAATACAAAGATTGAGTCAACTTCTCCCCTTTTTATCTGGTTTTAGGTGTGATTTTCATATTGCCCACACCAGTTACTTGCCACAAATGAGTGTGAACGAGCATCACATTCTTGAAACAAAGTTGTTTCCCACAATTATGGAAAGGTGCCAACAATTTTGTCTGGCTCGGTAGTTTTTTTTGGTGAAATTCTGTCCCAATGTACCTTTTTTCTCAGTGTTGTTCCAATACACACAAAGGAAATGAACATATAACAAAGCATGTGTAATTGTAAAAATTTTCTGGTAGAAATACTTCATTTTTGTAACAATTTTAAGGGTGCCAACACAAAGAAAGTATTTGTGAAGTGTAACAGAAATAATACATGGTTTTCTAAATATTATAAAAAATTGAAAATGGTGATATGTATGTGTATATAGCCTCCCTTGAGTCAATAGATTGTCGGCCTCTAACTTTTTTTTTCCCTTCAGGACTGCCCTGTATTTAGTTTTATTCATCTTCCCATCAACTCTTACCAGCTGCCATATGATTGATGTAGGGGACACAGCTAGCACGTTGAAAGAAGGTGCCCTGGTTCACATGAGGCCAAAGTAGAATTACTTGACCTAAATACAAAGTGCTATGTGTGGTTGAAAACTAATACTCCACATCATCCAGAAAACACCATCCCCACCGTCATACATGGTGGTGGCAGCATCATGCTGTGGTGAGGCTTTTCTTCAGCAGGGGCAGGGAAGCTTTTCAGAGTTGACGTCCCAGTGCTTTATATAGCGTGTATGATCCTTAGGATGGGTATTTTCTTTGTTTATGTAGTGCATTGCTTGTAATGAATATAAACTATCCTTAGGACATGGCGAGCAGGGGAAACCTTTCCCGATGACAGATGCTGATCGTGGAGAACTAGCCTACCGTGAGAATGGATTCAATATATACGTCAGTGATAAAATCTCACTTAACAGATCTCTTCCAGATATCCGGCACCCAAAGTAAGTCAGTCACCCAGTGTATCCTGAATTTATACATTTTGGCAGATGTCTGGTGTATGGGGTCCTATCGGTTCATTTGATGTCGGCATCCAGGTTCTTTCCTGGCTTAAACACCCGATATGTTTCCATAATGATATGTGAAAAGAGACTATGGAAAAGATCTGCACAACCAAAATCCATGCTGACATTTCCATTGTGTGCGGTGTGTAGCATTGTATTTTGACCATATCATCATTTTTATGCAGATTTTTCTGGTGCTGCATAAACTAGGATGCTCATTGGATAAAACAGATCAGGTGATAAGTATTTGTGTAATAAGGGAGGGCACAAAACCCTTTATCAAGGTGTGCAGAATTATTAGGCAACTTGTTTTCTGCAGGCCACGTAAACCAAAGAGAGATTTGACTGACTCTAAAAAGTCAAACATTGTTAGAAGTCTTACAGAACCCTTGAAATTGATAAGACTTGGGGGCGCGATCACTGAACCATCAAAGGGTTTTGTTGGAAATAGTCTACAGTATTGCAAAAAAATATTGAGGAAAAAAAAGGCGAACAATAACTCCCAAAGATATGAGTAGGATCAGACGTGAAGTGAGTAGGAAACCGTTATCCTCCAGTGCTGTCATATTCCAGAACTGCAACATCTCTGGAAGCCAGAAGTACAAGATGTTCAGTGTTCAGAGACACGGCCGAGGTGAGGAGACTGAACACGACCACCACTGAGCAAGACACAGAAGTACAAGGTGTTTGATGCTCAGAGACACGACTGAGGTAAGAAGGCTGAAACTGGGTGAGACACAGAAGTACAAGGTGCTAAGTGGTCAGATACATGGCCGAGGTGAGGAGGCTGAAACCTGACCACCAGTGAGAAAGACACAGAAGTATAAGGTGTTCACTGCTCAGAAACACAGCCGAGGTAAGGAAACTTAACGTGACCACCACTGAGCAGGACACAGAAATACAAGGTGTTCAGAGACACAGCTGACGTGAGGAAGGATGAAACTGACTTCCACTGAGCAAGGCACATAAGTACAAGATGTTCAGAGCTCAGAGACCTGGACGAGATGAGGAGGCTAAAACCAACCACCACTGAGAAAGACACAGCAGTACAAGATGTTCAGTGGTCAGAGACACGGCCAAGGTGAGGAAGGATGAACCCGACCACCACTGAACAAGGCAAAGAAGTACAACGTGTTCAGTGCTCAGAGACAGGGGAGAGGTGAGGAGGCTGCAACCGACCACCACTGAGCAAGACACAGAAGTACAATTTGTTCAATGCCCGTAGACGCGGATGAGGTGAGGAGGCTAAATCCGACCACCACTGATAGACACAGAAGTACAAGGTGCTCAGAGACATGGCCGGGATGTGGAAGGATGATATCGACCACCACAGAGCAAGGTGTTCACTGGTCATTGACACAGCTGAGCTGAGGTGGATGAACCCGACCACCAAACATCAAGACTAAGACAAGAAATATCTGAAGACAATATTGTTCACAGGCTTTATGGACAGGTGAGATCAGTGACTCCTGATGGATCAGTAATGGGCACAGACCTCCACTTAAGCTCAGACTCCATCAGTGTGGAGGTGGGTCTTTCTATGGGCTGGTGTTGTTAAAGATAACCTTTTTGGGTTAAAGATGGACTCCCAATCAGGTCCTAAACCTTCTACCAGGTTTTAGAAGAAATGATACAGAAAAAAAATCTGCATCTTTCAATAAAACCATGATCCATCATAGCATTGAAGTCTCCACTCCTCGGCTGCCGGTAAAGGCCTTAAAGATGAGAGCATAATGACCCGGGCCCTGCCTCACCTGACCTAAACCCTACTGAGAACCTATAGACCCTTCGGAGATTTACAATAAAAGAGAACGGTCACCTCTCAGATCAGTTAACAAATAAGGAATAATGTTTGGAACTCCATTCTAAGTCTGAACTGGGTGCAAAAACCTAAAAAAAATCACTATATGGAGATAAGGTATGCACACCAGTGACTATGTAAGGGGAATACATGAAATAGCAGAAACTGCTGTGTGAATACTGACATGAAAAATCCAATAGCTATATGTAAGAGTGAAATGTGAAAAATGGAATCTGCATTACTGCCATGAACATATGAATCAAGAGAAATTTAGCTACTGAATTGATCAATGCAACAGAGCCCCAACACTACGCCAAAGTATTTCTCTACGTTGGGGTCCCTAGCTTGTGTGTGTCCTCTCATGCAGTTAAAAAACTTACCGTGTATGGGAAGCTGAGACCCAAGCTATATATACGTATAATGTGGACTGGCAATAGGTGTGAGTGGGGAGGGTTCACAAATGAAAAACTACTAACAAATAAGGAATAACGTTTGGAACTCCATTCTATGTCTGAACTAGAACAAGCTAGGGACCCAACGTAGAGAAATACTTTTGCGTAGTGTTGGGGCTCTATTGCATTGATCAATTCAGTAGCTAAATTTCTCTTGATTCATATGTTCATGGCAGTAATGCAGGTTCCATTTTTCACATTTCATTCTTACATATAGCTATTGAATTTTTCATGTCAGTATTCACACAGCAGTTTCTGCTATTACATGTATTCCCCTTGCATAGTCACTGGTGTGCATACCTTATCTTCATATACCTCTCAGATCAGTGTCTGTGGGGGGTTGAGGTTGGTGATGCCCAAAAAGTTACATAGGTAAGGATGGTTGACCTCGGGGAGATCAACATCCAACACCGCGGAGACACCATCACATGTTTCTCAACCCTGGCAGAAAACTAGCCAGGTCTTTCACCGAGAAGTAACAACCACGGGAAGGGCAGTCTTCAGTCAAGGAGACCACCTATGCCAAACATGGTATCCATCCACAGACAGCTGTTTTGGGGTATTTGGCCCTCATCAGTGTGGAGTAGGAAACTGGCTACTGGGAGCAATGCCTAGTAGAAGACTACATAGATAAGGATGGTTGACCTTGGGGAGATCAACATCCATCACTGCGGAAACACCATCACGTGTTTCTCAACGCAGTGACATTAGAACACGGCGTTGAGAAACACGTGATGGTGTCTCCGCGGTGTTGGATGTTGATCTCCCTGAGGTCAACCATCCTTACCTATGTAGTCTTCTACTAGGCATTGCTCCCACTAGCCAGTTTCCTATTCGACAGTGATGAGGGGCAAATACCCGGAAACAGCTGTCTGTGGATGGCTACCATGTGTGGTATAGGTGGTCTCCTTGACTGGAGACTGCCCTTCCCGTGGTTGTTCCTTCCTGGTGAAAGACCTGGCTAGTTTCCTGCCACTGTTGAGAAACATGGGATGGTGTCTCCGCGGCATTCTTGTTTTGCATGCCCAAAAAGTTGACCATCAGCAGATGAAGAAACTGATGGCCTCCATGGATGGAGTTTATGACCGCTGTTGAAGAGAAGGGCGGTTATATTACTATAAGGGGGCAATAAATTGCAGAAATTGCCCCCAGTATGTTAGGAAGAACTTCTGGGGAAGTGCTAAGTTTTGAATAATTCTTATATAGATGCTTGAAGGCTCAGCGCAGCTCTCTGCACATTATCCCACCGATCCTGAACGGTTCACTTTGCCCGGTGTCTAATTTCCTCTCGTATAACCTATTATTCGGAGTGCAGTGACGGAGAAACTTGATCTTAATTCTCCGTTCGTGCAGCTAGCGCACTGGATTTATGCATTCAGCGGAGCTAATAAGAGCGATGTCCTTAAGGAGAAGCTCCTTGTGATGGTAGAAGACACCAGACTGCAGTCTCCTCCGCACCGCTCACTCCAAGGGACTGCCGAGCGTTCTCAGTGATATGAATTACATATGTGCAGATGGCCTATATTCACTCCAAGTGTGGAAATCTACAAACCCCAGGCTTAAAAAAAAGAGATAAAGGAAGTAAAGATGGAGAAAAAGGAATAGAAAAAGAAAATACGGGATCTGTATCTTATGGAAATCTGTAGATACTTGAAGAACGTCCATCCAAAATCTTCAAGGATCTTTCACGTTCTTGGTGTTAAATCGCCCATCCATCCAAGTCAGAGCTGTAGCTGGGCTTATTCTTTATCTGGGACAAGTGGGGCTTAACATAAAATATATACATACCGTATACATAAATAGGAGAGGATAAAACCTTACTACAGCCCTGACTTGGGAGGATAGGGGATTTACCCTCCAAGAGCATAAAATAGTCTGGGAAATTTTGGGTTGGGGCCTCAGTCAGCATTCTTAAAGGATCTACAGATTTCCATAAGAAATGGGATTTGTAAGATATACACGTACGCAAGCTAGCACAGTGAGGATAGATAGGATAAGTACAATAAAAGTGAAAAAATGCATTACACATAAAAACTACACCCATACTCTGTGCCGCTCTGCTGGACACACGTCATACTGTTGTACCACATGGACGTACATTGTACCGCTCTACCAAGCACACGTCGTGTCCCTCTGCTAAACGAATATACGTCATACTGCTATGGTACACACACATACGTTGTGCCACTCTTCCACATGCACCTATGTCTTACCTCTCTACCTCACCTACGTTGTACCGCTCTACCACACCTACATATTACCGCTTTACCTCACCTACATATTACCGCTCTACCTCACTTACATAGTACTGCTCTACCTCACCTACATCATACCACATTACCACACCTACATTGAACCACTCTACCACACCTACATCTTACCGCTCTACAACACCTTCATCATACTGCTCTACCTCACCTACGTCGTACCGCTCTACCTCACCTACGTCGTACCGCTCTACCTCACCTACATCATACCGTTCTACCACAGCTACGTTGTACCGCTGTACCACACCTACATTTTACCGCTCTACCACACCTACTTCGTACCGCTCTACCACACCTACTTCGTACCTCTCTAGCACACCTACATTTTACCACTCTACCTCACCTACACCATACCACTCTACCACACCTACATTTTACCACGCAACAACACCTACATCATACCGCTCTACCTCACCTACGTTGTACCGCTCTACCACACCTACATCGTACCGCTCTACAATACCTACATCATACCGCTCTAGCTCACCTACGTTGTACTGCTTTACCTAACCTACGTCGTACTGCTTTACCTAACCTACGTCGTACCGCTCTACCTCACCTACATCATACCGCTCTACCTCACCTCCGTTGTACTGCTCTATCTCACCTAGATATTACTGCTCTACCACACCTACTTCGTACCACTCTACCACACCTACATTATACCGCTCTACAATACCTACAACATACCGCTCTACCTCACCTACATCATACCGTTCTACCACAGCTACGTTGTACCGCTGTACCACACCTACATCTTACCGCTCTACCACACCTACTTCGTACCGCTCTACCATACCTACATTTCTTTATCGTTCCTTTGGGAGACCCAGACCTTGGGTGTTTAGCTTCTGCCTCCGGAGGACACACAAAGTACTACACCTAAAAGTGTAGCTCCTCCCTCTGAGCCTATACACCCCCTGGTGAGCCAGTCACATCCAGTTTATTGCTTTGTGTTCAGGAGGCATACATCCACACATGCGTTATGTTTTTTTCTAGATTTTTGATTTTTATTTGGAAAAAGATTGAAGAAATGGGGTCCATGTCTGGACTCCCGGCATATCCCTTCTCACCCCACTGTGTCGGTGGTGTTGTAAGGTTGATTTCCAAGGCTGGAGCCTTACATGCCGTTTTCCTTCACCATCCCTCCTGGGCTCTGGATTGAAGTGGGATCCAGCACGGTCTCCATGCCTGACAGGAGACCGGTCTCCGTCCACAGCCCCTTGAGGATCCTGCGGGACCGGAGCACTCATCCCCAGGGACCTGGCCCTGCGTCTCAGCAGCTAAGTACTGAGACTTTCATATGTTGGGGGTCCATGTCCTTTATTGTGTGGGGAGAGTGTGTTTGTGGTACTTGTTTTTGACATTTCCGGCGGGTTTTCTGGCTTTTCGCCGAGAAACACGCCGTCGGTGCCTGCGCGTTGGCCTCGCGGCTCAAATTTAGGCCCCGGCTTCACCGGAGGCCTAGTTTCTGTTTCCTGCCCTCGCATGTCACTCATGCAGAGGGACAGGCGCGGCCCCTCCCGGCGGCCGTCCTGCACAGGGGAGGGACACTCCCCACTACTTGTGAGTGACTCCCCCCCTGCAGGCCTCTATGGCCCTCCAGTTCCCGCTCTCCTACAGGAGACGCCCCAAGTCCCGCCCCCTCTCTTCGCTCCGGCGGCCATTTTCTTGGACGGATTCATTCTGCGCTGGGCCATCCTGCACTCTGCATCCCTGCTGAGGTGCTGTGCATTGAGGGTCTGGGCTTCGGGATCTGGAGGGCACACAACACCGCTTCCAGCGGTCTGGTAAGCCACAGCCGGTCTATGGTTGTGGACCTCTGCATATACTCCCTGGGGTTCATTTACTTGTAGAAGCTACTTTTTTCCCACTCCAGCAGCATGTCTCACACAAGGAGCAAGGCTCCAAAGCTTTATACTACATGCGCTGCATGCAAGCTCCTGCTGCCTGAACCGAGCACCTATCCACATTGTGAGGTCTGCTCGAACGTGGAGGTGCCACAGCCTGGAGTCTCACCCCCAGTGGTCTCTCAGGCTGCTTCTGCACATCTGGCTGAACCCCCGGCCTGGGTAGAGTCCTTCTCTAGGTCTATCTCCCAGTCTTTTGCTGAGTCCATGGGACTTCTGTCCAGGACTTTGATGAATATGCATCAGCCCCCTTCACAGGGTACCTCTAATGTTCTTGCTAAGGGTCCTTTAGGATCCCTACCCTCTGGCCTCCGTCCACCGGAGCTCACAGAGGATTCATCATCAGGACACAGACCCCGTCCGCCTAAGAGGCGCCGCAGGGTTTCCTCTCCCTCCTCATCCCGTGGCTCTGGCTCAGAGGACTCGCAGGATGAGGAGGATGCCTTTACAGGGGGCTCGGAGACTAACTCCATGTGCCCCATTGATCTTTCCGAGGGTGACTCAGAACTTAGTGACTTGATTGCTTCCATTAATTTTGTACTGGATCTCAATCCGCCAGTATCAGAGGAGCAACCCTCTCTGGCAGAAAAGCACCAGTTTACCTCGCCTAAGAAAGTAAAGAGTGTGTTCTTTAACCACTCCAGTTTTCAGACCGCTGTGAACAAACCCAGGGCCTGTCCTGACAAACGCTTCCCAAAGCGTGGTTCTGATGACCGTTTTCCCTTTCCACCTGAGGTGGTCAAGGAGTGGTCTCACTCCCCAGAGGTAGACCCTCCAGTGTCTAGGCTCTCAGCCCGGACCGTTGTCTCAGTGGCTGATGGCACTTCCCTTAAGGATGCCACTGACCGTCAGATTCACCTTTTGGCCAAATCCGTGTATGAAGCGGCGGGGGCCGCATTTTCCCCTACTTTTGCAGCAGTGTGGGCCCTCAAAGCCATTTCTGCTTCTCTAGAGGAGATACATTCTCTCACCAGGGAACCTATGCCCGAGATGGTTACTTTAACCTCTCAAGCTTCAGCTTTTTCTTCTTATGCCATGTCTGCCATGCTAGAGGCTGCTCACCGCACTGCGGTGGCTTCGGCTAATTCTCTCGTTATCCGCAGGATCTTGTGGCTTCGAGAGTGGAAGGCAGATGCTTCTTCAAAGAAGTTCCTTGCTGGGCTCCCTTTTGCTGGTTCCCGGCTGTTCGGTGAACAGCTGGATGAAATTATTAAAGAGGCTACTGGCGGGAAGAGTACTTCCATGCCACAAGCCAAGACCAGGAAACCTACCCAGGGTAGGATTCAGCCGAGGTTTCGTTCCTTTCGTTCCTCCAACTGGTCGTCCTCTAAGCCCTCCGCCTCGTCCGCTAACTCAGCTAAGGACCAGAAATCCAACTGGCGCTCAAAAGCGCGTCCACAGAAGACCGCAGGAGGTCCTGCCACTAAGGCAGCCTCCTCGTGACTCTCTGCCCGTTCCAGCAACGTCCTTAGTCGGTGGCAGGCTCTCCCACTTTGGCGACGCTTGGTTTCAACAAGTCTCCGATCAGTGGGTGAGAGATATCATTTCTCACGGCTACAGGATACAATTCTCTTCCATCCCGCCAAACAGATTTTTTCTCTCAACTCCCCCCTGGTCCAAGGCCGCCGCCTTCTCACAGGCCGTGGCAGCCTTGCAGGCCAACGGAGTAATTGTACCAGTTCCCGTCCGGGAACGGTTCAGAGGTTTTTACTCAAACCTCTTCCTAGTTCCCAAAAGGGACGGTACCTTCCGGCCCATCCTGGATCTCAAGCTTCTCAACAAGCATGTTCGGGTGCGGCACTTTCGCATGGAGTCTCTGCGATCAGTCATTGCCTCAATGACCCAAGGAGATTTCCTGGCATCCATCGACATCAGAGATGCCTATCTGCATGTGCCAATTGCAGTTTCTCACCAGCGTTGGCTACGCTTTGCAATAGGAGAAGATCATTTCCAATTCGTGGCTCTCCCCTTCGGGTTAGCCACGGCGCCTCGGGTATTCACCAAGGTCATGGCAGCAGTGATTGCGGTTCTGCACCTTCAGGGGTTGGCAGTGCTCCCTTACCTGGACGACCTTCTAATCAAGGCTCCATCCAGCGCAGACTGTCAGCGGAGTGTCTCGCTCACTCTCGCCACTCTAGCCCAATTCGGGTGGCTTGTCAATCTTCCCAAATCCACTCTGACTCCGACCCAGAGTCTCACGTACCTAGGGATGCAGTTCGAGACTCTGCCGGCACTGGTGAAGTTGCCCTTAGACAAACAGCTGTCACTTCAGTTGGCGGTGCGCTCTCTCCTGAGGCACCACCGTTATACCCTCAGGCGTCTGATGCAGGTGCTGGGTCAATTGGTGGCGTCCATGGAGGCGGTTCCCTTTGCCCAGTTCCATCTGCGCCCTCTGCAGCTGGACATTCTCCGCTGTTGGGACAAGCGGCCTTCCTCCTTACACAAGTCAGTGGCTCTGTAGCCACGGACCAGGAGCTCTCTTCAGTGGTGGCTTCGGCCCCTCTCCCTGTCCCAGGGGTGCTCCTTCCTGGCCCCGTCCTGGGTGATTCTCACCACGGATGCCAGTTTATCCGGTTGGGGAGCGGTATGTCTCCACCACAGAGCACAGGGCACTTGGACTCCGTCCGAGTCAGCCCTTTCAATCAATGTGCTGGAAACCAGAGCCGTGCTTCTAGCTCTTCTAGCATTTTACCACCTGTTGGCGGGCAGGCACATTCGAGTCCAGTCAGACAACGCGACAGCGGTTGCCTACATCAACCATCAGGGCGGGACACGCAGCCGCCTGGCAATGATGGAGGTACAACGCATTCTTCAGTGGGCGGAGGACTCCGGGTCCACCATATCCGCAGTCCACATGCCAGGCGTGGACAACTGGGAGGCAGATTATCTCAGCCGTCAAAGCGTGGACGGTGGCGAGTGGTCCCTGCACTCGGCAGTATTTCAGTTGATCTGCCGTAAATGGGGTACTCCGGACGTGGACCTAATGGCATCCCGTCACAACAACAAAGTTCCTGTTTACGTGGCTCGCTCCCACGATCCTAAGGCCTTCGCCACGGACGCTCTGGTTCAGGACTGGTCCCAGTTTCGTCTGTCCTACGTGTTTCCCCCTCTAGCTCTCTTGCCCAGGGTCCTGCTCAAGATCAGAATGGAGGGTTGTCGAGTCATCCTCATTGCACCGGACTGGCCCAGGCGAGCTTGGTATCCGGACCTACTCCAACTGTCCGTAGGGATGCCGTGGCATCTCCCAGACCGTCCAGACCTACTCTCGCAAGGTCCGTTTTTCCGCCCGAATTCTGCGGCCCTCAAATTGACGGCGTGGCTTTTGAGTCCTGGATTTTGATGGCTTCTGGTATTCCTGAAGTCATCTCCACTATGACTCGGGCCCGTAAGTCTTCCTCCGCTAAGATCTATCACAGGACTTGGAAAATTTTCCTGTCCTGGTGTCGCTCTTCCGGCCATCCTCCTTGGCCGTTTTCCTTGCCGACCCTTCTGTCTTTTCTACAGTCCGGTCTGCAACTAGGACTGTCCCTCAACTCTCTCAAGGGACAAGTTTCGGCTCTGTCAGTTCTGTTCCAGCGGCGTCTCGCTCGGCTGGCTCAGGTCCGCACCTTCATGCAGGGCGCGTCTCACATCATTCCGCCTTACCGGCGGCCCTTGGATCCCTGGGACCTTAACTTGGTCCTCACGGTCTTACAGAAACCCCCCTTTGAGCCTCTTAGGGAGGTTTCTTTGTACCGTCTTTCACAGAAAGTGGCATTTCTGGTTGCCATAACTTCTCTCAGGAGAGTCTCTGATTTGGCTGCGCTCTCTTCGGAGTCACCTTTTTTAGTCTTTCATCAAGACAAGGTGGTTCTCCGTCCGTCTCCGGACTTTCTTGCTAAGGTGGTCTCTCCCTTCCACCTTAACCAGGACATTACCTTACCTTCCTTCTGTCCGGCTCCTGTTCATCGCTTTGAAAAAGCTCTACATACGCTAGATCTGGTGCGTGCTCTCCGGATCTATGTGTCTTGCACCGCTGCGCTTAGGCGGTGCACCTCTCTTTTTGTGCTAACCACAGGTCGGCGCAAGGGCCTCCCTGCTTCTAAGCCGACCTTAGCCCGTTGGATTAGGTTGACCATTTCGGACGCCTACCAGAGTACGCAGGCACCTCCCCCGCCGGGGATCAAAGCACACTCGACCAGAGCTGTTGGTGCCTCTTGGGCCTTTAGGCACCAGGCTACGGCTCAACAAGTCTGTCAAGCTGCCACTTGGGCTAGCCTGCATACCTTCTCGAAGCACTACCAAGTGCATACTCATGCTTCGGCAGATGCGAGCTTGGGCAGACGCATCCTTCAGGCGGCAGTCGCCCATTTGTGAAGTTAGGTTCTGCCTACTTCTTAGTTTTTTTCTGTTTATTTCCCACCCAGGGACTGCTTTGGAACGTCCCAAGGTCTGGGTCTCCCAAAGGAACGATAAATAAAAAGAGAATTTTGTTTACTTACCGTAAATTCTTTTTCTTATAGTTCCGTCTTGGGAGACCCAGCTCCCTCCCTGTTGCCTGTTGGCAGTTTCTTGTTCCGCGTGTTTTCACCGGCTGTGGACAGAGTCTCCGGTTGTTCCGGCTTTTGCTCTGTTCTACTTGTGGGTGGCTATTCTCCTTCAGCTTTTACACTAAACTGGATGTGACTGGCTCACCAGGGGGTGTATAGGCTCAGAGGGAGGAGCTACACTTTTAGGTGTAGTACTTTGTGTGTCCTCCGGAGGCAGAAGCTAAATACCCAAGGTCTGGGTCTCCCAAGACGGAACTATAAGAAAAAGAATTTACGGTAAGTAAACAAAATTCTCTTTTTTACCACTCTACCACATTTACATTTTACCGCTCTACAACACCTACGTTGTACCGCTCTACCTCACCTACGTTGTACCGCTCTACCACACCTACGTTGTACTGCTTTACCTAACCTACGTCGTACCGCTCTACCACACCTACGTCATTCCGTTCTACTACAGCTACGTTGTACCGCTGTACCACACCTACATCTTACCGCTGTACCACACCTACTTCGTACCACGGTACCACACCTACATTATACCGCTCTACAATACCTACAACATACCGCTCTACCTCACCTACATCGTACCGCTCTACAATACCTACAATATACCGCTCTACCTCACCTACGTTGTACCGCTCTACCACACCTACATCATACCATTCTACCACAGCTACGTTGTACCGCTGTACCACACCTACATCTTACCACTCTACCACACCTACATTGTACCGCACTACCACACCTACATCTTACCGCTCTACCACACCTACTTCGTACCACTCTACCTCACCTACATTTTACCGCACTACCACAGCTACATTTTACCACTCTACCACACCTACATTTTACCACTCTACCACACCTACATCGTACCGCTCTACCACACCTACATCATACCACTCTACCACACCTACATTGTACCACTCTACCATACCTACATTTTACCGTTCTACCACACCTACATCTTACCGCTCTCCCTCACCTACGTTGTACCGCTCTACCACACCTACATCGTACCGCTCTACAATACCTGCAACATACTGCTCTACCTCACCTATGTTGTACCGCTCTACCACATCTGTCATACCACTCTACCACACCTACATCGTACTGCTTTCCCACACCTATGTTGTACCGCTCTTCCTCACCTACATCGTACCACTCTACCACATCTATGTCATTCTGCTGTACCTCACCTACATCGTACCACTCTACCACACATATGTCATGCCACACACACTCACTTCATGCTGCTAAGCCACATGCACACGTCATGCCGCCCATGCATACAAAGCAAATAAACAGAAAACATAAAGCATAAAAGTCACCTATTTAAGAAACACATGTACCAAGGTTATGACTATCGTTAAATATATATATATATAATTATTAAAATTTTTTATGTACATTCAAACACAATACACACAGCTAGAACAAACTGGGAACAGGTGCATACAATGCCCAAAGCGTACACAACTGGCTCCCGGGCTCACTGGTTATTAATGATATCAAAATAAAAAACTTCAGGGTGATATACGTCCGCATAAACAAATGATAGAACAGAACTAGTTACCCGTCAAGATAAAGCATCCATGTAAAGAAAGCTACAGACGGCAACAGGGACGCACCGCTCCAACATGTTTCGCCAAAAAAGCTTTGACAAGGGAGTTCCTGGTCCTGCACATGTAGCTTTATTGCCATAGGCGCTTTATGTGACGGGTGCCTAACTCTATTCTGTCATTAGTTTGTTTGCTGGAGTTGTAAGACCTCCATTGTCTGGCCTTACCTGGGGGCTTACTTTGGTGGGTTTTGTTTTTTGTTACTTTCCGCAGCGTTATTTCTTCCCAGGCTGAGACCTTTTTTCTTCTATCCTCATCCCAGGGTTCTTTTTATTTTATTTGTGACACCGTTAATAACTATTGAGGCTGTGGAGCCCCCTGGTGTAAGCTCAGGGCATATAATACTCCGGTGTCCCCATGTTGTTCTAGCTCTGTGTATTGTCTGTACCGTTATTACGTTTATTACTATGGATGTGTGTGATTAGCTGATTCCTACACTTACATCTTCCACCACACACGTGCCTTGTCCGGTTTACTATATTTTAGGCTGGGAACACACGTGCATTCAAGGGAAGATCTCGCGATTTTTTTTTATTTTTGTATTAATAATAGTGATTATGAAATCAAGTATTTTTAATACAAAATTAAACTCGCTGTTTATTTAGTTTTTATTTAACTCTAGTTTTACTGAAACACTGGGGGCTGCCATCTTGGATCTGCTGTTTGTAACGACAGTTGCTCACCTGAAATACGGCAGCGCCCTGTGCATAACAGACAGTGTCAGACTTCGACCCCATTCTCTAACACAGAGACCGCTTATGTTGTGATCTGACGCCCCCTGGGCTGTCCAGATCACAGCAGAGGGAGGAGATCACTGCCATATTTGTGGAGCATTGTATGCTGTGTGCAGTACTTTCCCCTGTCACCTGCCGGGATGTGTGTGAGTACCGGCGCTAAGCCGCCGCTCCTACCCTCCCTGCCCCCCCCCCCCGCCCGCCACCGCTACTCTCCACCGTCCCCCTTTGCTGCTACCCTCCCCCGCTACTCTCCCTCTCACCCACTACCCTTACCCCCCCACTCTCCCCGACGCTGCCGCCACTCCTCCCCACCACTCTCCCCCTCACCCCCGCTCTTGTGTGCTCACCTTGGGCCTCAGGTCAGCAGAGCACACTATACTGAGGAGCGCAGTATACAGCGGAGTACAGTGGAGCGCGGAGTACGGTGGAGCACGGTATCCTGAGGGGTGCAGTATACATGGGCATGCGGCAGAGCATTACGGGTGGCAGAGCATTGCGGAAGTGCATGCGGCAGAGCATTGCAGGCGGATGTGCGTGCGGCAAAGCATTGCAGGCAGACGTGCGTGTGGCAGAGCATTGCTGGTACAGGGTGCGCAAAGCGCTATGTGGGGAGCACTATGCAGGTGTCCTCGGTGATACTTTAGACATTAGGATCACTTTGCGGTCACCATGAAAATAGCTCCACACTGTGATCCTAAACTTCATCTTCCCTTATCCTTTTGGAAACCCCCAGGTTGGGAGGGGGAGGTGTGACATCACACACAGCAGAGCAGATTCCACCCACTTTACTGCAGCTGTATTGTGAGCTATTTCTACAGTAGGATTTCTGTAGGATTACAGCAGCTGCTCCCCCTAGTGTTTAAGAGTGGAAAATATCAAACTTTTTTTAAAAAAAGTTTTATATTTTGCGCAATTAAAAACAAATAATATTTAAACAAAATATTAAAACATTAATACTTTACATTTTTTTCAGTCATTGAAATTTTTTTTTTTTTTGACTACACTTCCCTTTAATGCGAGTGAATCGCATGACACTCGGCTCCCGCTTTGCTGTAGTATAGGCCGGGTGTCATGCGACTGTAATGCCACAGTGCTGCGATCACAGCACAGCCACGGAGGACAGGGCGGACGCTGCTGTGGAGAGGGAGGTACTAATCTCCCCCATCTCCTCCTTTATCAGCTGATGCGATTCTCGCACTGCATTCGCGTTACACCGGTGTAATGTGAGTGCAGTGCAATGTTTCTCTCGCACCCATAGACTTGTATGGGTGTGAGTGAAAATGAACATTGGTCCTGGTGGAATGCGATTTATTTATTTATTTATTTTTTCTAATCGCATTCCACTAGCTCCATTTTTCTCGCTGTGTGTGCTCAGCCTTAGAGCAAAAATTGATCGACTATTTATTTATTTTTTTTTTACATTTTCTTTCTGTGGTATGGCAGTTTTGTTGCAGATTTGTCCATGGATCTGTCTCAGATTTTCTCCATTTACTCAAAGGGTGGAAAAAAAAAATCTAGAAGTAATGAGTATTGATTACTGGTTGATCTGTAGCAAAATCAATTAATTATTTTTTTTTCATCCTCCATAACCACATCCACTAAGCTATATTCACACCAAAATCCACGCGTTTCGCAGCAACTTTTACTTGCACATGTGGAAAAAATCTGCAGCAGAACAGACGTATGTGGACAAGACGCTGCTAGATTGTCCCACAGATTAGCCCTCATTGCTGCAGGTTGCAGGAGAGGATCTCCCTGTGATCAGCTTATTTGTGGGGGACCCTACTGGCCAAAAAAGCCTTTTTTAAAGTAAAAAAATTATCCTCAGAATCATGAATTTTTGTCCTTCCTGCCAGTGCTAAAGCTTAGTTAAAGTGGCAGTGGAGTTTAGGTAGCCTTGCTGGGAGGCAGCAGCAACAGAAACATTCCCGCACTGACTGTTATTAGATATCGCAAGATAAAAAACTGTTAATTTAATTAATATATTTAGTTATTTAAAATAGTTATTGTTCCCTTAACATATTGTAAATCTGGCATAATGGATCAGTGTCACATGGTATATGGAAACAGAGCAGGGGCCCCCTTGACTAGCCCTAAGACTTGTGACTCTGCACTGTCCCTTATCTTGAAGGTGGGTTTGATAGTAACCAGGTCAGAGCCCCCAGTGTGACCCTAAATTCTGTCCGGACCCTGATCTTACTCCCCCCTCTCCCACACCCTCGGGGTGGGCCAGAAAACACAAAGACAAAACAACACGGACAAGGGAGAACGGAAACTCGTACACACAGCACTCAATACACACAGGAGAGACAACATGTGTACTGGGGAGTAACGAAAAAGGGGAGGAAGTAACACACAACAGGGGAACGCTCACAGCACTCAGAAGCGCAGCATGGATCACCATTAACATTAGAAGTCCCAGAGAGGGGTCATAAAACATTTCTACCATTGGAACCCTATGGAGCTCAAAATTCCTGTGACTTCTAGTGTTAACAGGATTAAAACCAGGATCGCCAAAGCTATCATCGGCACAAACAGGAAGGAAGCCGTGCTTAAGGAAAGAGGAAACAGCTATACGCGGCAATCAGCAACCCGAGCATTTAGGTCCTGCTCACCCGTCTGCAGTGCAGATACTAAAAACCAGTGAACCTGAACTAGCCGACACCCGGCTCTGGCTGAACAAAAGCCTCAGGTTGCTTGTCAGACTCCGCAGTGTGAACAGAGTCTGACGCCACAGTGCCAGCAGGTGTAGGCAGAGCCGAACATCGCATGACAATCAGATTGTCAGCAGTGTTAGGCGGGCTTTGCACGTTGCGACATCGCAAGCCGATCCTGCGATGTCGCACGCGATAGTCCCCGCCCCTGTCGCAGCAGCGATATCCTTGTGATAGCTGCCGTAGCGAACATTATCGCTACGGCAGCTTCACATGGACTCACCTGTCCTGCGACTGTCGCTCTGGCCAGCGACCCGCCTCCTTATTAAGGGGGCGGGTCATATGGCGTCACTGCGACGTCACTCGACAGGCGGCCAATAGGAGTGGAGGGGCGGAGATGAGCGGGATGTAAACATCCCGCCCACCTCCTTCCTTCCGCATATCCTACGGAAGCCGCAGTGACACCGGTAGGAGATGTTCCTCGCTCCTGCGGCTTCACACACAGCGATGTGTGCAGCCGCAGGAGCGAGGAACAACATCGGACCGTCGCGTCAGCGTAATCATGGATTACGCCGACGCTGCACCGATGATACGATTACGACGCTTTTGCGCTTGTTAATCGTATCATCGAGCCTTTACATACTACGATGTCGCCTGCGATGCCGGATGTGCGTCATTTTCAATTTGACCCCACCGACATCGCACCTGCGATGTCGTAGTGTGCAAAGCCCGCCTTAGTGTTTGTTTGTTTTTTATTGGTCTGGTATTGGGATCCACAACGTGTGTGAAGGAGACCGGAAAATTCATACCATTAATCAAAGTGCCCGATGCCAGCTTCAGACCAGCGTGGTCCTCTTCCGTCTGATTACTTGGCAGCTTAGATTTGCAGTAATAGAACTGCACCATCAGGCTAAAAATTTCCATTATAGAGGACGTCTCGAGAACCAATCTGACCCGGAGTCCGAATGTAATTTCATTTTCAATGTACTCCATGTTGCTGACCACGCATTACCGTCCAAAAGAGTAGCACAAAGTCTCCAAAAGTGTCCGTCTTGCCACCGTCCGCAGTTTTCTTTTCTCTGTACAAGGCTAAAGATCGCCCTCTATTAATACTTTCTGATATAAGTTCCGTGAACTAACCCACATAGACATGTATCTAGCTAGGGTCCTAGGATTGTGCGTGTCCATGGGAGGATGTGCGTGCCATGTCTCCATGTAAATGACTTTGTGCTTTCAAGGGTTTGGCAAATAAAGGGAAACCAGCTATAATAACCCCTAGAAATAATCTGTTATTACCAGGGTAAGCCATGTCTGGGCAGGAACATGTGGCAGCACATGGCAGCCATACAAATGGTTAGTCCTCTGAATTTATGAATCACTGGGTCAGACTAAGCAGGGACCGCTAGTACAGAGACAGCCACCACCCGTCTCCAATACCGGCCACTACGCTCCTACACTAATGGCCACTACGCTCCATCCTCCAATAACGGCAAATACACTCCTCCAGTGACGGCCACTACACTCCTCCAGTGACGGCCACTACACTCCTCCAGTGACGGCCACTACACTCCTCCAGTGACGGCCACTACACTCCTCCAGTGACGGCCACTACACTCCTCCAGTGACGGCCACTACACTTCTCCAGTGACGGCCACTACACTCCTCCAGTGACGGCCACTACACTCCTCCAGTGACGGCCACTACACTCCTCCAGTGACGGCCACTACACTCCTCCAGTGACGGCCACTACACTCCTCCAGTGACGGCCACTACACTCCTCCAGTGACGGCCACTACACTCCTCCAGTGACGGCCACTACACTCCTCCAGTGACGGCCACTACACTCCTCCAGTGACGGCCACTACACTCCTCCAGTGACGGCCACTACACTCCTCCAGTGACGGCCACTACACTCCTCCAGTGACGGCCACTACACTCCTCCAGTGACGGCCACTACACTCCTCCAGTGACGGCCACTACACTCCTCCAGTGATGGTCTCTGCTCTCCTCCAATGACGGCCACTACACCTTTCCACTGACAGCCACTAGGCTCCTCCGGAGACGGCCGCTAGGCTCTTCTTTTACCCTTAAAGGTGGACAACCCCTTTAAGTAGAATGCAAAGATTTGTTTAAAATAAAACCTAGCAAATTAAGTGTTAAAAGCAATATGTCACTGTAATGCAACAATTTGCTGTAATAATGAATAGAGTTGACCTTCCATCTTAGGTGTATTGATAAGAACAGCATTGCCACCACCTGCATCATTACTGGGGGAGCCTAGGGGGCCGTCACTGGGGGAGCCTAGGGGGGCTGTCACTGGGGGAGCCTAGGGGGCCGTCACTGGGGGAGCCTAGGGGGCCGTCACTGGGGGAGCCTACGGGTCGTCACTGGGGAATCCAAAGGGCCGTCACTGGGGAAGCCAAAGGGCCGTCACTGGGGAAGCCAAAGGGCCGTCACTGGGGAAGCCAAAGGGCCGTCACTGGGGGAGCCTAGGGGGCCGTCACTGGGGGAGCCTACGGGTCGTCACTAGGGGAGCCTAGTGGGCCGTCACTGGGGGAGCCTAGTGGGCCGTCACTGGGGGAGCCTAGTGGGCCGTCACTGGGGGAGCCTAGTGGGCCGTCACTGTGGGAGCCTAGGGGGCCGTCACTGTGGGAGCCTAGGGGGCCGTCACTGTGGGAGCCTAGGGGGCCGTCACTGTGGGAGCCTAGGGGGCCGTCACTGTGGGAGCCTAGGGGGCCGTCACTGGGAGCCTAGGGGGCCGTCACTGTGGGAGCCTAGGGGGCCGTCACTGGGGGAGCCTAGGGGTCGTCACTGGGGAAGGCTAACGGGATGGCCTCTAGGCTCCCCCAGTGATGGCCCCTAGGCACCCTCAGTAATGACGGAGACGGCGGTGGCAGCGCTGTTCTTATCAATACACCTAAGATGGAAGGTCAACTCTTTTCATTCTTAGGGCAAATTGTTACATTATAGTGACATAATTGCTTTAAAAACTTAATTTGCTATGTTTTATTTTAAACAAATCTTATGCATTCTACTTAAAGGGGTTGTCCACCTTTTAAGTGTAGAAGTTGCCTAGTAGGGTCTACAAATAAAATAAATATATAGCTTACTGACCAATTTCCCATTCCTCTCTTAGCGGTGCCTGAATTCCCTGCCAGTCTCCTTGCTTCCTCCTCTGGCGTTCACAGACATGTGACCACTGCAACCCATCACTAGCCATGGAAGAGGCAGCAAGAAGACCGGAGGTGGAACTGGATATGACACTGCTCTTTGCCGCTTCCTCTCGCTTCTGGGACGTTACAACACAAATCAGGGGGTGTGGCCTCCTCCATACTGTCGGTAACAGCCAGCCCCTGATAATAGTTTTGTCTATTGTGTTGGAGAGGATTGGGCGTGAGTACGTCCCCTGTTCTCAGACTGCAGGGAATCCGCTATTATCAGGGGCTGGCTGTTACCATCAGCATGGAGCAGGCCACACCCCTGATTTGTGATGGAACGTCCCAGAAGGGAGGGGGAGCAGCTCCTGTCACACTGAATTACAGGTAGTGTGAGGATATGGAACACACTGTGCATCTCATCTTTATAGTTTGAGGCAGGGACAGTAGAAGAATTTTGTATCTCTCCTTTAATTATTTTCATTATTACTGATTTTTTTGTACATTTTTGTCACTTAATATTGAGCAGAATTAAGTATTCACTGATTCACTGCTACTGGTAATACATGTTACGGTCGGGCTTATTGTATTGTGTATTCTAAGACCATAGAATTTACTACTTTTTAGAAAATTTATTATTTATACAGCTCGTGTTATTCAACTTCCAACATAATATAATATGATGTCCCCACACCAAGTATGTCACAACAGATCCCCCACACAGTGCCATGTCCCCACACTCCACCATTACTCAGTATGACATTCCAGTATCCCTATACAATGTAAAGTTCACACATAGCCCCCTACACAGTATCTCCCCACACAACCCCCCCTATACAGTGTAGTGTCCCCACAAAGCCCCCCTACTCAGTGTAGTGTCCCCACAAAGCCCTCTAACACAGAGTAGTGTCCCCACAAAGCCCCCTAACACAGAGTAGTGTCCCCACAAAGCCCCCTAACACAGAGTAGTGTCTTCACACAGCGCTCTAACACAGTGTAATGTCCCCACCCAGCCCCCCCACTCAGTGTAATGTCTACTCCCCACCCAGCCCCCCGACGCAGAGTAATGTCCCCACCTAGCCCCCCTACACAGTGTAATGTCCCCACCCAGCCCTCTTGCACAGTGTAATGTCCCCACACAGCCCACCTACACAGTGTAATGGCCCCACACAGCCCCCCTGTACAGTGTAATGTCCTCACCCAGCTTCCCCTGTACAGTGTAATGTCCTCACCCAGCTTCCCCTACACAGTGTAATGTCCCCACCCAGCCCCCTCCTACACAGTGTAATGTCCCCACCCAGCCCCCCTGCACAGTGTAATGTCCCCACCCAGCCCCCCTTCCACAGTGTAATGTCCCCACCCAGCCCCCCTTCCACAGTGTAATGTCCCCACCCAGCCCCCCTGCACAGTGTAATGTCCCCACCCAGCCCCCCTTCCACAGTGTAATGTCCCCACCCAGCCCCCCTGCACAGTGTAATGTCCCCACCCAGCCCCCCCTACACAGTGTAATGTCCCCACCCAGCCCCCCTTCCACAGTGTAATGTCCCCACCCAGCCCCCCTTCCACAGTGTAATGTCCCCAACCAGCCCCCCTTCCACAGTGTAATGTCCCCAACCAGCCCCCCTACACAGTGTAATGTACCCACTCAACCCCCCTACACAGTGTAATGTCCCCACACAGCCCCCCTACACAGTGTAATGTCCCCACACAGCCCCCCTACACAGTGTAATGTCCCCACACAGCCCCCCTTCCACAGTGTAATGTCCCCTCCCATCCCCCTCTACACAGTGTAATGTCCCCACCCAGCCCCCTCTACACAGTGTAATGTCCCCACCCAGCCCCCTCTACACAGTGTAATGTCCCCTCCCATCCCCCTCTACACAGTGTAATGTCCCCACCCAGCCCCCTCTACACAGTGTAATGTCCCCACCCAGCCCCCTCTACACAGTGTAATGTCCCCACCCAGCCCCCCTACACAGTGTAATTTGCAATGCATTTTCATATTGCATGAATATTAACTAGATTTTTGCCATGAATTTGGGTGGTAATAGAAAATGCCAAGCTCTTGTTTATAGTGCTGCTCCGCAGAGTAGAGGATGACGTGCATTATTTAGTAGGTGAATTGCAGTGATTGAGGCTGACAGATTGCCTCGGTGGCTTGTTCCCCCCAGTCCGGTGCCGCATCCTGACTCCGTGTTATATCGTCACACAGAGCGGTACAAATAGCCAATTGTGAGTCTCAGCTCTACTTTCGCACCTCTCGGCTGGAGTTTTCCCAGACGTGACCGTGCTGTCCTCAGATGACATGAGCTCAGGGCATGTTCTGCATATGAAGCTGACAGCTGTCCCTTTTATGTCCTCTCTCTCTCTCTCTTTTTTTTCTAGCTGCAGGAACAAGCTCTATACGGCAAAGCTGCCAAACACCAGCGTGATCATCCCCTTCCACAACGAGGGCTGGTCCTCCCTCCTGCGCACCGTGCACAGCATACTCAACCGCTCTCCCCCGGAGCTCATCGCCGAGATTGTGCTCGTGGACGACTACAGTGATAAAGGTGAGTGTGCGCCCACTGTGCGGCACGGTGGAGGAGGTCAGGCTTCTGATGGTGGAATGAATTTCAAGGCAAAGTTTAGATAAAGTATAGGCACTTCAAATAGAACATCAGGTCTTTTTACTTCACTTTTTATAGAAGGGAACATTAAATCCACATTAAAGCTTGCACTTCACTTTAATGTATTGTGTGTGTTCTCTAGAAGCTTACGACACACGCCGCTTTTATGTTTAATGCTCTTTTTTTTTTCTACTTTTAGTCATTATGTGACCAAAATGAAAGTTTGCTTTTATGGATCCGCCATCTCTATGTGACTGCTGTGCTGGGAATTAAACCTAAGGCTCTGTTCACATGCTGCCTGATGTATACATTTAGCTGTACTTATAACTAGTGATGAGCGGGCACTACCATGCTCGGGTGCTCAGTACTTGTAACTAGTGATGAGCGTGCACTACCATGCTCGGGTGCTCTGTTCTCTATTCATGAGCGGGCACTACCATGCTCGGGTGCTCTGTACTCGTAACTAGTGATGAGTGAGCACTACCATGCTCGGGTGCTCAGTACTCGTAACTAGTGATGAGCGGGCACTACCATGCTCAGGTGCTCAGTACTCGTAACTAGTGATGAGCGGGCACTACCATGCTCGGGTGCCCAGTACTCGTAACTAGTGATGAGCGAGCACTACCATGCTCGGGTGCTCAGTACTTGTAACTAGTGATGAGTGGGCACTACCATGCTCGGGTGCTCTGTACTCGTAACTAGTGATGAGCGGGCACTACCATGCTCGGGTGCCCAGTACTCGTAACTAGTGATGAGCGAGCACTACCATGCTCGGGTGCTCAGTACTTGTAACTAGTGATGAGTGGGCACTACCATGCTCGGGTGCTCTGTGCTCTATTCATGAGCGGGCACTACCATGCTCGGGTGCTCAGTACTCGTAACTAGTGATGAGTGAGCACTGCCATGCTCAGGTGCTCGGTACTCGTAACTAGTGATGAGTGGGCACTACCATGCTCAGGTGCTCTGTACTCGTAACTAGTGATGAGCGGGCACTACCATGCTCGGGTGCTCAGTACTCGTAACTAGTGATGAGCGGGCACTACCATGCTCGGGTGCTCAGTACTCGTAACTAGTGATGAGCGGGCACTACCATGCTCAGGTGCACTGTACTCGTAACTAGTGATGAGCGGGCACTACCATGCTCGGGTGCTCAGTACTCACAGTTGGATGCTTAGATGGGTACAAATCGAACACCTGAGCATAATGGAAGGCAATGGGAAGATCTTTCGGAAAAATGTTTGAGTTCCCCATTGACTTCCATCATATTTGGTACTCGAGTAGTGCCTGTCCGAGCGTCCAGCTGCTCGTTGCGAGTATAGCGTACCCATGCATGGTAGTGCTCACTCATCTCTAATAACAAGCACTTTTTTTGCCTTGATAACCTTTTTAACTTCCATACATTATAGAGACTACATATATAGGTGACAGAAGGGAAAGAATATTGATTGTGGGAAATACTGGGGACCATAAGTATAACTGACCCCGACTGCATCGGACTCGCTGGGAATTTACTACAGGGTATATTAACAGTTGCCAGAAGTGACTAGGAGCACACTGGAAATTTTATTTACAGCTGCCAGAGGTGACAGCAGATTGACTAGGAATTTAGTATAATCACAACTGCCAGAAGGGGAAGGAGACTGACTGGGAACTTCTATTTACAACTGCCCTAGATGACAGACGATTGACTAACAACCTACTATGTTCTACCATCAAGGACACCATCTGCAAGGCGTTTGTATGTTCTCCCCGTGTTTGCGTGGGTTTCCTCCGGGTTCTCCGGTTTCCTCCCACACTCCAAAAACATGCTGATAGGGACTTTAGATTGTAAGACCCAATTGGGATAGTGTTCCTGATGTATGTAAAGCGCTGCGGAATATGTTAGCGCTATATAAAAATAAAGATTTGATTTTTTTTTTATATATATATATATATATATATATCTATTATCAGCTGCCAGAAGGGGAAGGAGACTGACTGGGAACTTCCGGGGAATTTTATTTACAACTGCTTTAGATGAAAGGCGATTGACTAACAAACTACTATGTTCTATATTATCAGCTGCCAGAAGGGGAAGGAGACTGACTATTAACCTACGGGGAATTTTATTTACAACTGCCCTAGATGAAAGGCGATTGACTAACAACCTACTATGTTCTATATGATCAGCTGCCAGATGGGAAGGAGACTGACTGGGAGCTTTCTTAAAATTGTATTAACAGCTGCCAGAAGGGGAAGGAGACTGGTGGGTGAGGATTTGAAACACTGAGTTTGGGGGTGTAGGTAGTAAACAGAGAAATGAATGGTGCTTATTATCGATGGTGCAGAAAGGGAAAAACCATTAGGAAAAGGTATGTTTTGGGGTTGAAACCATGCAAAACTTTCTGGTGGAGGGCGGCCACTATTGCCGTATGTGATATTTTCTTTCCTGATAACGGTATTATCGATCTGTTTCCTTCTCCACATTGTTGCTCGGTGCGAGGAGAGGCGGCAGTCTTAAAGTACTTTCCCACCAAGTGAATAAGACGCTGCCGCAGTCTCTTGTCCCAGAAGCGGCGTCAGCAGAAGACATTTCTTTCTCGGAGCCTTCAATCAGACACAAGGAGACACTAATTGCTTGCTGGAGGGCAGTGTTTAGACTCTTTTTCAGCCAGTAGTTTTTTTTTGTGATTTATCATTTTTCTTTTCTATGATGAGAAACTGAAGAAGTGATTTTCAGTTTTTTATTCCTTTTTTTTTTTTTCTTATTTTGATACTTGAGCAGCTGAGACTGTGCCGATAAATGGCCACAAATCAGATTTACCTCCCAGGTTTTGTGAGCGATGCCGGTTCCCCGCCTGCTGCCGTATCCAGACGAACAAGCTGCGGGCGTTGGGAATTAATTGTGAGGCGCGCGTTAGTGGCACAGACTGGCAGCAATATATGAAAAATCTTAGGGAATTATGGCCCCCCCGAAACCTGCCCTAAAATTAAAAGTTCCTATCTATGATCGATCTGTAAATACAGTTTCCTCCATAAGTTTAATAACGGCAATGGATCCAAAAATTTGGCCAGAGATGGGTACCAACTAGTGATGAGCGGGCACTACCATGCTCGTCTGCTCAGTACTCGTAACTAGTGATGAGCGGGCACTACCATGCTCGTCTGCTCAGTACTCGTAACTAGCGATGAGCGGGCACTACCATGCTCGTCTGCTCAGTACTCGTAACTAGTGATGAGCGGGCACTACCATGCTCGTCTGCTCAGTACTCGTAACTAGCGATGAGCGGGCACTACCATGCTCGTCTGCTCAGTACTCGTAACTAGTGATGAGTGGGCACTACCATGCTCGGGTGCTCGGTACTTGTAACTAGTGATGAGTGGGCACTACCATGCTCGGGTGCTCGGTACTCGTAACTAGTGATGAGCGGGCACTACCATGCTCGTCTGCTCAGTACTCGTAACTAGTGATGAGCGGGCACTACCATGCTCGTCTGCTCAGTACTCGTAACTAGCGATGAGCGGGCACTACCATGCTCGTCTGCTCAGTACTCGTAACTAGTGATGAGCGGACACTACCATGCTCGTCTGCTCAGTACTCGTAACTAGCGATGAGCGGGCACTACCATGCTCGTCTGCTCAGTACTCGTAACTAGTGATGAGTGGGCACTACCATGCTCGGGTGCTCGGTACTTGTAACTAGTGATGAGCGGGCACTACCATGCTCGGGTGCTCGGTACTCGTAACTAGTGATGAGTGGGCACTACCATGCTCGGGTGCTCAGTACTCGTAACTAGTGATGAGCGAGCACTACCATGCTCGGGTGCTCAGTACTCGTTACTAGTGATGAGTGGGCACTACCGTGCTCGGGTGCTCAGTACGCGTAACTAGTGATGAGTGGGCACTACCATGCTCAGGAGCTCAGTACGCGTAACTAGTGATGAGCGGGCACTACCATGCTCAGGTGCTCAGTACTCGTAACTAGTGATGAGCGGGCACTACCATGCTCGGGTGCTCGACACTCATAACAAGTGATGAACGGGCATTACCATGCTCGGGTGCTCAGTACTCGTAACTAGTGATGAGTGGGCACTACCATGCTCAGGTGCTCTGTACTCGTAACTAGTGATGAGCGAGCACTACCATGCTCGGGTGCTCGACACTCATAACAAGTGATGAACGGGCACTACCATGCTCGGGTGCTCGGTACTCGTAACTAGTGATGAGCGGGCACTACCATGCTCGGGTGCTCAGTACTCGTAACTAGTGATGAGCGGGCACTACCATGCTCGGGTGCTCAGTACTCGTAACTAGTGATGAGCGAGCACTACCATGCTCGGGTCTCGTATCTAGTGATGAGCGGGCACTACCATGTTCGGGGACCCGGTGCTCGAAACAGGCAGTCGGAAGCTCAGATGGGCTTTTGTGTACCAAGTATAATGGAAGTGAAAGGGAAGATCTTTCTGAAAAATGCTTGCGTTCTCCGTTGACTTGTGTTATACTCGGGTGCTCTAGTCTCTTGTACGAGCGTTGACTACTTGTTTTTAGTACCAAGCATTGTAGTGCCCGTTCACCACTAGTGCCAACCTAATGCAGAGTTTCATTAATGAAGACCCATCAACTTTTCTGACATCTCTGGTTTGTTATATTTCTGCATCTCCCATCAAACAACAATTCTGGAGCGTCACTTCTTAGCTATCTGCTGTGTACCGTTCCTCTGTTATTCCTCCTAAAAATGGGTGTCAAGGAGGCGCGTGCCTTACACATCGTGATACTGGCAACGCTTCCTGGTAATTGTCTGACTGTTCAGGAACGAGATGAGGGATAACACCCGGTTATCACATATTCATACATTTCCAGGAGGAGTAACTGAGGATTGTCAAAGCATAGAAGACATAGAATAGTATATATAGTATGTAGGCAGGTTAACGATGCAACAGTTTTCATTTACAATAGTCCATATGCTCCTCCAAACGACGGATATCAACAATAGTCCTTAGAATAGTTCTTCAAAACCACACAATGGAGAGCAAAAATAGTCCTTAGGATAGTTCCTCCAATCCAAGCGATGGATATCAACAATAGTCCTTAGGATAGTTCCTCAAAATCAGAAAATGGATATCAACAGTAGTACTCGGGACAGTTCCTCGAATCCAGACGACTGATATCAGCAATTGTCCTTAGTATAGTTACTCAAATCCAGACTACGGATATCAACTATAGTCCTTAGGATAGTTCCTCAAACCTAAAAGATGGATATCAACAATAGTCCTTAGGATAGCTCCTCAAACCTAAAAGATGGATATCAACAATAGTCCTTAGGATAGTTCCTCAAACCTAAAAGATGGATATCAACAATAGTCCTTAGGATAGTTCCTCTAACCTAAAAGATGGATATCAACAATAGTCCTTAGGATAGTTCCTCTAACCTAAAAGATGGATATCAACAATAGTCCTTAGGATAGTTCCTCAAACCTAAAAGATGGATGTCAACAATAGTCCTTAGGATAGTTCCTCAAACCTAAAAGATGGATATCAACAATAGTCCTTAGGATAGTTCCTCAAACCTAAAAGATGGATATCAACAATAGTCCTTAGGATAGTTCCTCAAACCTAAAAGATGGATATCAACAATAGTCCTTAGGATAGTTCCTCAAACCTAAAAGATGGATATCAACAATAGTCCTTAGGATAGTTCCTCAAACCTAAAAGATGGATATCAACAATAGTCCTTAGGATAGTTCCTCAAACCTAAAAGATGGATATCAACAATAGTCCTTAGGATAGTTCCTCAAACCTAAAAGATGGATATCAACAATAGTCCTTAGGATAGTTCCTCAAACCTAAAAGATGGATATCAACAATAGTCCTTAGGATAGTTCCTCTAACCTAAAAGATGGATATCAACAATAGTCCTTAGGATAGTTCCTCAAACCTAAAAGATGGATATCAACAATAGTCCTTAGGATAGTTCCTCAAACCTAAAAGATGGATGTCAACAATAGTCCTTAGGATAGTTCCTCAAACCTAAAAGATGGATGTCAACAATAGTCCTTAGGATAGTTCCTCAAACCTAAAAGATGGATATCAACAATAGTCCTTAGGATAGTTCCTCAAACCTAAAAGATGGATGTCAACAATAGTCCTTAGTATACTTTTTCTAATTCAGACGACGGATATCGGCAAACGTCCTTCGATAGTTCCTCCATCCAATCAACAGATATCAGCAATGGTCCTTAAGATAGTTCCTCGAATCCTGACGACAGGTATCATGACTTTAGCATGTGTATCAGCTCCAGCCAGCAACAAACCCCTCATTCCCTGGTCAGTACCCCAAGCCCTCCCCGAGGAAACATCCCCCCATTGCTAACTGTGCATTGGTGGAGGTATTTTCCTGAGCCTTAAGACCCCGTCACACACAACGAGATCGCTAACGAGATTGCAGCTGAGTCACGGTTTCTGTGACGCAGTAACGATCCAGTTAGCGATCTCATTATGTGTGACACCTACCAGCAATCAGGCCCCTGATGTGAGATCGCTAGTAGTTGCCGAATGGTCCAGGCCATTTTCTTCAAAGGCAATGTCCTGCTGGGCAGGACACATCGCTGTGTTTGATGCTGTGTGACAGGGTCCCAGGGACTTTCAAGATCGTTATACAGGTCGCTACTGTGACCTGTATCGTTACTGCATCGTTGGTAAGGTGTGACTGTGTGACATCTCTCCAGAGACTTACCAGCGATCCTTATCAGGTGGAATCGTTGTCGGGATCACTGGTAAGTCGTTGTGTGTGACTGGGCCTTAAGACCCCCAGTGATGATGGCTCCACTGGGTCTACCAACACCATCTACATAATGAGGCTAGTGGCTGGGAGAACATTGGCTTAATTGAGACACTAATGAGAGTAATATAATGATTGCTTTACTCTAATTACCAATCTCATGCCTGGCCTGCTGTATACCTTAAACTGAGAAGCAAGAAAATCTAATATATAAAGCTGAATGTTTGTATGCGTGTGTGTGTGTCCAGGATTGGCATCTGCACCGTCGCAGCTACAGCCACAAAATTTTGCACACACACACACTTCTGGACCCCAAGAACGTCATAGGCTGTGTTTTGAGGGGAAATTTTAACCCCGCACTTTACAGTTATTCACCAAAAAACCTGCCTCCATTAAAGCGAATGGAGCTGGGAGCCACAGTGCAGCCAGAACTTCAGAAGAATGCGCAGCCACGCCCTTATATGGAATGTTGGCGTGTCACAATGCAGCCAGGGAAAGAGACAGACACAGACAGGGAAAGAGGCAGACACAGACAGGGTAAGAAACAGACACAGAGAAACAGACAGACAGGGAAAGAAACGGAAAGAGACAGACAGACAGGGAAAGAGACAGAAAGGGAAAGAGACAGACAGGGAAAGAGACAGACAGGGAAAGAGACAGACAGGGAAAGAGACAGACAGGGAAAGAGACAGACAGGGAAAGAGACAGACAGGGAAAGAGACAGACAGGGAAAGAGACAGACAGGGAAAGAGACAGACAGGGAAAGAGACAGACAGGGAAAGAGACAGACAGGGAAAGAGACAGACAGGGAAAGAGACAGACAGGGAAAGAGACAGACAGGGAAAGAGACAGACAGGGAAAGAGACAGACAGGGAAAGAGACAGACAGGGAAAGAGACAGGGAAAGAGACAGGGAAAGAGACAGGGAAAGAGACAGACAGGGAAAGAGACAGACAGGGAAAGAGACAGACAGGGAAAGAGACAGACAGGGAAAGAGACAGACAGGGAAAGAGACAGACAGGGAAAGAGACAGACAGGGAAAGAGACAGACAGGGAAAGAGACAGACAGGGAAAGAGACAGACAGGGAAAGAGACAGACAGGGAAAGAGACAGACAGGGAAAGAGACAGACAGGGAAAGAGACAGACAGGGAAAGAGACAGACAGGGAAAGAGACAGACAGGGAAAGAGACAGACAGGGAAAGAGACAGACAGGGAAAGAGACAGACAGGGAAAGAGACAGACAGGGAAAGAGACAGACAGGGAAAGAGACAGGGAAAGAGACAGACAGGGAAAGAGACAGACAGGGAAAGAGACAGGGAAAGAGACAGACAGGGAAAGAGACAGACAGGGAAAGAGACAGACAGGGAAAGAGACAGACAGGGAAAGAGACAGACAGGGAAAGAGACAGACAGGGAAAGAGACAGAGATAGACAAACAGGGAAAGTGACAGAGATAGACGGGGAAAGAGACAGTCAGAGACAGTCAGAGACAGACAGGGAAAGAGACAGTCAGAGACAGACAGGGAAAGAGACAGTCAGAGACAGACAGGGAAAGAGACAGTCAGAGACAGACAGGGAAAGAGACAGAGATAGACAGACAGGGAAAGAGACAGAGATAGACAGACAGGGAAAGAGACAGAGATAGACAAACAGGGAAAGAGACAGAGATAGACAAACAGGGAAAGAGACAGAGATAGACAAACAGGGAAAGAGACAGAGATAGACAAACAGGGAAAGAGACAGAGATAGACAAACAGGGAAAGAGACAGAGATAGACGGGGAAAGAGACAGAGAGAGATATACAGAGGGGGAAACAGCCATTCTAATTACATTTCTATCTATTTGTTTTGTGGTTTGTGTGCAGAATACATTTTTGTTAATACATTCTATTTTGTTAACAGCAGCTATTAACCCGGGCGAAGCCGTGTAGTACAGCTAGTGTCTAATAAAACACAACAGCGCTCTATGCTGGAAAAAGTCTGATTCCCCTAGAGTTGTGGACTCCGCTCTACATCCATTGATCTAATAATCTTTCATTCGTGGCCAGCTCCTCACCGCAGTGTTTAACGACCGCTGGGGTCGGTGATTGGCTGCAGTGGTCACGTGCTCATGTACAGCATGTCATCACTTCAGGAATAAATCATTCGTCACGTCATCCCTTCAAGTAATTGGGGCAAAGAAAAGTGGCAAAGAGCAGAGCAAGTTAGGCTATGGCGCATGTCCCACCTTACAGAAGGAAGTGCAGCTCTGGAACACAAACTGCTGCTCCGACAAATGAAGCACCGCGCAGATCGAGAGTGCAGCCCTTTTCACATAATATGAGGATGATTTTGCTGCGGAATTTGCCAGCGGGGGGGTCTTACTCTCGCAGTAGTGCTGACAATCAAGATAACAGAAGGCTTATTTGTTTCCCGCTCCCTGATAAATAATTTCATACGCTTTGGCAGCTCCATCAATATAGGAATCTTCATGCTAAATTTGAACAGCTGTTCTTTTTTTTTTTCTTTTTTTCTTAGCAATCAGAGTAAATTATTTAGCTGCGCTCTGTCTGCCAGAACCCTAATTGCCTCCCTGAGAGCCTCTTTATTTTTCCACAAACCTCCCGTCTGTTCCGTCCCCAAAGATCGCGCGCCGGTAGAACAGTATCCGCTCCACGCCGGTGCCCTTTGGTTGCACGTTGCCCTTCATCGCTGATTAGAATCTTAATGGGACAAGCGATAATTGCAACCTGTTGGGCCCATAAACACCTCGTCCATCACACTTATAGGCAATAAAGCCTCCCGAAATCCTCTCATTTTGGGATTTCCGGAGATCTTAAGCATACTCTACAGTATTACATGCACCGCATGAATATTCTATTAAACTTTTTTTTTCCTGCAGATTAGACTTATTTTTTCTTTCCACAGATTAATTTTTTTTTTCCTGCAGATTAGACTTTTTTTTTCCTGCAGATTAGACTTTTTTTTTTTCCTGCAGATTAGACTTTTTTTTTCTTTCCACAGATTAGATTGTTTTTTTCCTGCAGATTACTTTTTTCTTTCTGCAGATTAGACTTTTTTCTTTCTGCAGATTAGACTTTTTTCTTTCCACAGATTAGACTTTTTTCTTTCTGCAGATTAGACTTTTTTTTTTTCCTGCAGATTAGACTTTTTTTTTCTTTCCACAGATTAGATTTTTTTTTCCGCAGATTAGACTTTTTTTCCCCTGCAGATTAGACTTTTTTTTTTTCCGCAGATTAGACTTTTTTTTCCTTTCCACAGATTAGATTGTTTTTTTCCTGCAGATTACTTTTTTCTTTCTGCAGATTAGACTTTTTTCTTTCTGCAGATTAGACTTTTTTCTTTCCGCAGATTAGACTTTTTTCTTTCTGCAGATTAGACTTTTTTTTTTTTCCTGCAGATTACTTTTGTTCTTTCCGCAGATTAGATTTTTTTCTTTCCGCAGATTAGACCTTTTTTTTTCTTCAGCAGATTAGTTTTTTTCCCCCGCAAATTAGACTTTTTTTTTCCTTTTTTTTGTTAAATAAAATGTGAAGACTACAGTTAAATCTTCCGCAGCGTTACCTCCGCTTTCTCATCTGCTTAGATAATCCCTTTAGATTAGTATTTCATACAGTGTAATCCGCACCGCAGCAGGGATTGTGGTCCGTACACCCCAAACTCCTATTTTTGTGTTGCTGAAGGCCAAGGTCATAACTTGCTGATCCTTTGTGGTCCAAGAGAGAATTTTGCTATCAAGTGCCTCTGCTACATTCATTTCTATGGAGCAGCCAGCGTTAGCCTCCTATAGACGATTAATGGAGCGTGGCATAAATGTGGTATCTCCTCTCCTGAGACTTTGAGGAGCTGAAATCTTGAGATTGCTGATAGTGATGAGCGGACTCGCAGATAATCGGGAGTGGTGGACCTAACCGGATTCTTAAAATATCCAATTCCGGCCCGGAATTCATCCTCGATATCTGTCCAGACGCCAGTTCCCGTATAAGTCTATGGGGACCAGAATCTGGCAATTAAAAATGGTGGTAGAAGGGATAGGTTGATAGGAGCAAGCGTGCTATACTTACTCTACATTGCCTCCCAGACGCTCGTTACCTTCATTGCATATACACTGCTTTCCCTGCCCACCGGCATCTGTGATTCGTTGCAGTGAAACACGCCGCCACACTGAGTGGCAGCTTGTCAGCTGACTGCTTCCAATCACAGACGCTGTGTGCGTCTATTGTGGTATAAAAATAAATAAAATATTTGGCATAGGGTAATGCCCGACAGCTGAGGGCTGGTATTCTCAGGCTGGGGAGACCCATAGTTATTGGGCCGCCCCCAGCCTAAAAATAGCAGCCAGCAGCTGTCCAGCAGTTAATCCAGCTCTTGCTGATTGCGCTGATGTGGTGGCAATGGCGGTAATAAGGGGTTAGTTGCAGCTCACAGCTGCCACTATGCCCTAGATTAGTAATAGGAGGAGTCTATGAGACACCCCATTACTAATCTGTAAGTGAAAGTAAATAAACACAAACACCGAAAAAATCCTTTATTTGAAATAAAATACAAAAAACCCCTCTTTTACCACTTTATTAACCCCCAAAATACCCCTGCAGGTATGACGTAATCCACACGAATTCCCACGATGATTCCAGCTCTGCTACATACTGAAGTCAGAGCGCGTGATCATAGAACATGACTGCCCACTGTGGAGTTCAGGCAGAGATTGAACCTCAGCGGTGACATCACTCAGATGATTTGTGGTCACAGCTGGAGGTTCTCACATTCCTCCACCTTTGACTACAGGTTACCTGACCTCAGGGTACTTCATTAAACTCAGTGACCCCACCTGAGGTGCATGAGACTTCAAGATTCTCATTGACTGGTATCCAGATTCCCTTCAGGTTTTGTGAGAAATCTGCACTAAAAAACGCAAGGTATGCACATAGCCTTGGGGTCCGTTCCCATTGTCCCCACAAAGAGCCGTGACATGAAGCATTAGCTAACTGTCCCTTTAAAAATGATCAGGCTAACTTTACCTTATCTGGGGGGAAATCTGAGACCATTTTTTACTGCTACCTTCCAGAAGCCGTGGCATTAATGCGCCCGCACCTCATTATTTTGCTCCATTTTGACGCTATAGCTGTTAGATTCCTCGGCAAAATACATCTATCTGATCTCTCCGCTCCCCGCCGAGACCACTCTTGCCGTGTCTTTTCCTTGAAAGCCACACACAGTTGCTAAATTATTAAAACTGTAAAGCTTTAATGTCGGCCTCGGTGCCCCGGAGGACTGCAAGGGGGGGGAAATTAAAATAGTTGTCTTTTTTTATTCTTTTTTTTTTTTTTTCTTTTAAAAGCACTAGAGGAAAAAAACATTGTTTTGCAGGGAGACGTGTAAGTGAGCCGCGCGGAGGCAAAAGATTCCTTTATAAATAATGACGGAACCTTGCAGAAGAGAAATGGTGTGATTTACAGAGATACTGCTCAGCCGTAAATCCCACGAGCAGCACCAGCTGGTATAGCGGCGGGAGGTTTGAAAAAGAATAGCGGAAGCTCCAGCTGCTGCAGCACTGCTTTAGTGCAGAGGATGACTGTCTTATTCTGTGTTTAGGAGTCCAGTGAGCAAAAAGCATCACATATGTTATAAGGGTAATCCGTTAGTAAGGTCAACAATTGCTCCTCCAAAACCACACATGGTGTTGGAAAGCTAAATCAATCGACACCTTTATATCTTCTATCTGTTGCTGCATTCCTAAGTAATTAGTGTTTTAATTCATATGTGTTAAGAGCTCTGGGTGTGACAGAGCACTTCCTGGGCTTCTGACTCCCGAGGTTGCTTTTCTGCCCAGCATCACATATATGTGCATGAAGGTCTTGGAAGCTCAATCCATCGATACCTTTATATCTTCTATCTGTTGCTGCATTATTGAGTAATTAGCGTTTTCAATCATGTGTTAAGAACTCTGGGCGTGACAGAGCACTTCCCGTGTGTCTGACTCCCAAGATTGCTTTTTTGCCCAGCTCCAGCCTCCATAGCTTGATTAATACCACACTGTCTATATATATATATATATATATATATATATATATATATATATATATATATATATATATATATATATATATATATATATATATATATATATATATATATATATATATATATATATATATATATATATATATATATATGGACCTTTTCTTATGAAAAGTATCAGATTTTTTTTAAAAGGTCAACTTTTCCCCCTCCCAAAGCACATATGGTCTTGGAAAGCTAAATCCATCGACACCTTTATATCTTCTATCTGTGGCTACATTCCTGAGTAATTTGTGTTTTCATTCATATGTGTTAAGTGCTCTGGGTGTGACAGAGCACTTCCTGGGCTTCTGACTCCCAAGGTTGCTTTTCTGCCCAGCACCAGTGTTGGGAGCTTGATTAATACCACACTGTCTATATTTGAATGGACCTTTTCTCATGAAAAGTATCACATTTTTTTTTAAAAGATCAACACTTCCCCCTCCCAAAGAATATATGGTCTTGGAAAGCTAAATCCATCGACACCTTCATATCTTATATCTGTTGTTGCATTCCTGAGTAAATAGCGTTTTCATTCACATGTGTTAAGAACTCTAGGTGTGACAGAGCACTTCGGAGCTTGATTGATATCACACTGTCTATATATGCATGGACCTCTGCTTAAGAATAGCATCAGATTTCTTTTAAAGGGAGTCTCCCTCCCAAACCACATATATGTGCATGAAGGTCTTGGAAGCTCAATCCATCGACACCTTTATATCTTCTATCTGTTGCTGCATTCTTGAGTAATTAGCATTTTCAATCATGTGTTAAGAACTCTGGGCGTGACAGAGTCCTTGCGGGGTGTCTGACTCCCCAGATTGCTTTTCTGCCCAACACCAGCCTCCATAGCTTGATTAATACCACACTGTCTATATATAAATGGACCTTTGCTTATGAAACGTATCAGATTTTTTTTTTTTTTTTTAAAAGGTCAAAACTTCCCCTTCCCAAAGCACATATGGTCTTTGAAAGCTAAATCCATCGACACCTTCATATCTTATATCTGTTGTTGCATTCCTGAATAGCGTTTTCATTCATATGTGTTAAGAACTCTGGCGTGACAGAGCACTTCCCAGGTGTCTGACTCCTGAGGTTGCTTCTCTGCCCAGAACTAGCCTCCATAGCTTATGTGAATGGACCTCTGCTTCGGCAAACCGTCAAATTTCTTTTTAAAGGGAATCTGTCAGTAAGGTCAACACTTGCCCCTCCCAAACTACATGTGGTTTTGGAAAGCTAAATCCATTGATACCTTTTATATCTTTTATCTATTGCTGCATTCCTGAGTAATTAGTGTTTTCATTGAAATGCTTTAAGAACTCTGGGCAGAACAGAGGACTTCACCGTCTTCTGACTCCCAAGGTGGCTTCTCTGACCAGCACTAGTCTCCATGGCTTGATTGATTTCACACTGTTCATGCAAGGAAATCAGACAGTCAGCTATCAATCAAGCTAAAGAGGCTGGTTCTGGACAACCTCTGGAGTCAGACACCCGGGGAAGTGCTCTGTCATGCATGGAGAACATAATGCATATGAATGAAAACACGAATTACTCAGGAATGCAGCAACAGATAGAAGATATAATGGTGTCGATGGATTCAGCTTTCCAAGACCTGCATTTACATATATGTGGTTTGGGAGGGAGATTCCCTTTAAAAGAAATCTGTTGCTATTCCTAAGCAGAGGCCCATTCATATATAGACATTGTGATATCAATCATGCTATGGAGGCTGGTGTTGGGCAAGGAAGCAACCTTGGAGTCAGACACTTTGGAAATGCTTGGTCATGCCCGCAGCAATTAACGCATATGAATGAAAACACTACTCAGGAATGCAGCAACAGATACAGAATATAAAGGTGTCGATGGATTCAGCTTTCCAAGAGCTGTATCCACATATTTTTGGTTTGTGAGGGAGATTCCCTTCAAAAGAAATCTGACACTACTGACACTATTCCTACTCAGAGGTCGTTTCGTATATAGACCGTGTGGTATCAATCAAGCTATGGAGGCTGGTGCTGGGCAGAGAAGTACCCTCGGGAATCAGATGCTCTGAAAGTACTCTTGGCCTAACTTAACGCATATGAATGAAAACTCTAATTACGCAGGAATGCATCAACATATAGAAGATATAAAGGTGTTGATAGATTCAGCTTTCAAAGACCTGCGTGCACATATATGTGGTTTGTGAGGGAGATTCCCTTTAAAAGAAATTTGATGCTATTCCTAAGCAGAAGTCCATTCATATATATACAGTGTGGTATCAATTAAGCCATGAAGGCTGGTGCTGGGCAAGGAAGCAGCCTAGGAAGTTCTTGGTCACACGCAGAGCACTTCACACATATTATATATATATATATATATATATATATATATACATACATACATACATACATACATACATACATACATACATACATACACACATACACACATACACACATACACATACACATACACATACACACATACACATACACATACACACATACACATACACACATACACACACACACACACACATATATATACATATATGTATGTGTGTACATATATGTATATGTATGTGTCTACATATATATGTATATATATATCTATATATATATCTATATATATATATATATATATATATATAAAAATAAACTTCTTTGTCGCTCCTTATTGGGAGACCCAGACAATTGGGTGTATAGCTTATGCCTCCGGAGGCCACACAAAGTATTACACTAAAAGTGTAAAGCCCCTCCCCTTCAGCCTATACACCCCCCTACTGCTACGGGCTCATCAGTTTTTATGCTTTGTGCGAAGGAGGCCCGGATCTGTGGCATCTCACGGTCGGCCAACCGTGGGCACTGCCAGACCGACCAGATTTGCTGTCTCAAGGGCCGTTTTTCCATCTGAATTCTGCGGCCCTCAACCTGACTGTGTGGCCATTGAGTCCTGGATCCTAGCGTCTTCAGGATTATCTCAAGAGGTCATTGCCACTATGAGACAGGCTAGGAAACCTACGTCCGCCAAGATCTACATTTCTCGTACGGCGCCCCTGCGCTGCTCGGATGCACTCTTTGTCCTGGTCGCTGGCCAGCGTAAAGGGTCACAGGCTTCCAAGTCAACCCTGGCTCGGTGGATCAAGGAACCAATTCTCGAAGCTTACCGTTCCTCGGGGCTTCCGGTTCCCTCAGGACTGAAGGCCCATTCTACCAGGGCCGTGGGAGCGTCCTGGGCCTTGCGACACCAGGCTACGGCTCAGCAGGTGTGTCAGGCAGCTACCTGGTCGAGCCTGCACACTTTCACGAAGCACTATCAGGTGCATACCTATGCTTCGGCAGATGCCAGCCTAGGTAGGCGAGTCCTTCAGGCGGCAGTTGCCCACCTGTAGGACGGAGCCGTTACGGCTCTATTATGAGGTATTATTTACCCACCCAGGGACTGCTTTTGGACGTCCCAATTGTCTGGGTCTTCCAATAAGGAGCGACAAAGAAGAAGGGAATTTTGTTTACTTACCGTAAATTCCTTTTCTTCTAGCTCCAATTGGGAGACCCAGCACCCGCCCCTGTTTTTGTATAACACATGTTGTTCATGTTAAATGGTTTCAGTTCTCCGATATTCCTTCGGATTGAATTTACTTTAAACCAGTTTATAATTTTTTCCTCCTTCTGGCTTTTGCACCAAAACTGATGAGCCCGTAGCAGTACGGGGGGTGTATAGGCTGAAGGGGAGGGGCTTTACACTTTTAGTGTAATACTTTGTGTGGCCTCCGGAGGCATAAGCTATACACCCAATTGTCTGGGTCTCCCAATTGGAGCTAGAAGAAAAGGAATTTACGGTAAGTAAACAAAATTCCCTTCTTTATTTTCATATAGCGCTAACATATTCCACAGCGCTTTACATACATCAGGAACACTGTCCCCATTGGGGCTCACAATCTAAATTCCCTATCACTATGTCTTTGGAGTGTGGGAGGAAACGGGAGTACCCGGAGGAAACCCACGCAAGCACAAGGAGAACATACAAACTCTTTTCAGATGTTGTCCTTGGTAGGATTAAAACCCAGGACCCCAGCGCTGCAAGACTGCAGTGCTAACCACTGAGCCACCATACAGTGCTAACCACTGAGCCACCGTGCCGCCCCATATGAATGAAAACACTAATTACTCAGGAATGCAGAAACAGATAGAAGATATCAAGTTGTCTGTGGATTTAGCTTTCCAAGACCTACATGTCCATATATGTGGTTTGTGAGGGAGATTCCCTTTAAAAGAAATCAGACACTACTGACAGTATTCCTATTGAATGATCCATTCATATATAGACCATGTGGTATCAATCAACCTATGGAGACTGGTGCTGGGCAAGGAAGCAACCATGGAATCGGGCGCCTTGGAAGTGCTCGGTCACGCCTAGAGCACTTAACGAATATGAATGTAAACACTTAATATTCTATTCAGGAATGCAGCAACAGTTACAAGATATATAAAGGTGTCAATGGATTTAGCTTTCCAATACCTGCATGTCCATATATGTGATTTGGGGGAGTGTTGGTCTTACTGAGAGATCTTAAAGGGTTTCAGCACTCTTTTCGAAGCTTTCTGTCTTGGAAGTTAATGGTGGTCCTAGAGTATAGACGCCACCATTGTCATCTTCATCTTCATTGTTGGGTCATTATTACTGGATTTCCCTTTGAGATTTTTGATGACGTATATCTAATCTGAATATTTCTGTATCTTCCCCATTTTAGATCATCTGAAAAAACGCCTGGAGGATTACATGGTGAATTTCCCTAAAGTAAGGATCGTCCGCACCAAGAAGAGAGAAGGTCTCATACGCACCCGTATGTTAGGAGCCTCGGCGGCCATCGGAGACGTCATCACTTTCCTCGACTCGCACTGCGAGGCCAATGTGAACTGGCTTCCTCCGCTGCTGGGTAGGCGCACCGCCGATACTGCTCCCCCCCCGCCACCGCCTCCGTGCACATCATTAGTCAGTGCAATTACTGTGCACAGAGCATCGTTCAGATCCACGACTTTTCCTACTACAAAGTCCTATTTGTGTTTTCCCTCCTGTGCATCCTCATAGCAACCATCCTCCGGAGGACTGGCATTTGTCTCTTCTTTTCTAGTTTTGGCGGCGTGTCTGACCTAAATCTCTTACTACAAGGGAGATTATGTACAAACAGCTCGTTCCGTGTTTCCACAGTTCGCTGTAATTACAGCTCATCCACAGCCGCTTCCAACTAAGTTTTAGATTTGTGTAAATTGAAATTCTGTCTCTTCCCCGCAGATCGTATAGCCCAGAACCGCAAGACGATCGTGTGCCCGATGATTGATGTCATCGACCACGACAACTTTGGATATGAAACGCAAGCCGGAGACGCCATGCGGGGGGCCTTCGACTGGGAGATGTTTTACAAACGCATCCCCATTCCTTCAGAACTACAGAAATCCGATCCCAGCGACCCTTTCGAGTGAGTCTCATAATTTTCGCATACTTGAAGTCATATAACAGCTGCTCAAACCAGCTATCAGTACCGAATCTTAACAGTGTGTATAGTACACACCACCATGCTGCACTGCTTAGCAAAAGCTTTTCCTGGTGTTTCAATGAAAGGTTACCTTCACAACCAATTTCTGCCTAAAATTAAAGGGGACGTTGCACTACTTTTCAGAAGTTTGCCCTGGTGTGGAAATCTACTTTCAGTGAAAGTTTACCTTCACAAACAATTTCTGTCTAAAATTAAAGAGGACTTATTTGCTTAAAAAAATTGAGATAAATAATTTGTAAAAATCCTCCAGTTCCCCTGATTCTGAAGCTCTTTTCCGTTTTGTGCTGCGTCGCTCCTTTGCGGAGATAGTCACATTTGTTGTTTTTTGGAGCGCACTATGTGAAATCTCTGCTTTTAGTTCAACTGCTCAAACCAGCTAGCAGTTCTGAATCTTAACAATGTGTATAGTATACACCAGTATGCTGCACTGCTTATCAAAAGCTTAGCCTGGTGTGGAAATCCACTTTCAGTGAAAGATTACCTTCCCTACCAATTTATTTTTATCTACAATTAAGGAGGACTTATTTGCTTAAAATACGGAGTTAAATAATTTGTAAAAATCGCCCAGTTCCCCTGATTCTGAAGCTTTTTTCCGTTTTGTACTGTGTTGCTCCTTTGCAGAGATATTCACATTTGTTGTTTTTGGAGCGCAGCATGTGAAATCTCTGCTTTTAGTTCAACTGCTCAAGCCAGCTAGCAGTACTGAATCTTAACAATGTGTATAGTACACACCAGCATGCTGCACTGCTTTACAAAAGCTTTCCCTGGTGTGGAAATCTACTTTTAGTGAAAGTTGACCTTCACAACCAATTTCTTTTAGTTAAAATTAAAAAAGACCTCAAAATTATTGAGTTAAATACTTTGTAATAATCCTCCAGTTCCCCTGATTCTGAAGCTCGTTTCCATTTTGTGCTGCATCACTCCTTTGCAGAGATATTCACATTTGTTGTTTTTGGAGCGCAGCATGTGAAATCTCTGTTTGTAGTTCAACTGCTCAAACCAACTAGCAATACCGAATCCTAACAGTGTGTATTGTACACACCAGCACACCACAGTATTCAAAAGTTTGCCCTGGAGTGAAAGTTTACCTTCACAACCAATTTCTTTTAGCTAAAATTAAAGAAGACCTAAAAAAAATTGAGGTAAATACTTTGTAAAAATCTCCCGGGTCCCCTGATTCTGAAGCTCTTTTCCGTTTTGTACTACGTCGCTCCTTTGCGGAGACCTATTCTCATTTGTTTATTTTGGAGCGCGTAGTATGTGAAATCTCTGCTTGTAGTTCAACTACTCAAACCAACCAGCAGTACCGAATCCTAACAGTGTGTATAGTACACACCAGCACACCACAGTATTCAAAAGTTTGCCCTGGAGTAAAAATCCACTTTCAGTGAAAGTGTACCTTCCCTACCAATTTATTTTTATCTAAAGTTAAGAAGAACTTATTTGTTCTAAAAATGGAGTTAAATAATTTGTAAAAATCATCCAGTTTCCCTGATTCTGAAGCTTTTTTCCGTTTTGCGCTGCGTTGCTCCTTTGTGGAGATGTTTACATTTGATTTTGGAGCACAGCATGTGAAATCTCTGCTTGTAGTTCAACTTGCTCAAACTAGCTAGCAGTACCAAATCCTAACAGTGTGTATAGTACATAGAAGCATGTTACATTACTTTTCAAAAGTTTGCCCTGGTGTGGAAATCCACTTTCAGTGAAAGTTTATCTTCACAACAAATTTCTTTTTAGCTAAAATTAAAGAGGACTTATTTGAGTTAAATAATTTTGTAAAAATCGCCCAGTTCCCCTGATTCTGAAACTCTTTTCCGTTTTGCGATGCGTCGCTCCATTGCAGAGATATTCACATTTGTCATCCTGGAGCGCAGCATGTGAAATCTCTGCTTGTTGTTCTACTGGGCGTTTCTTCAGAGTCTTCTCTGGGGAGGTTGCACTTTTACCCTTTCCTCGCAGATGCTGCCAGTCACAGCTTGATAGCTGATCTAGGTGTCTCAGGCATTCGCAAGTTGTGATTGATGGTATCTACGTGGGAGGGGTGAAAGCGCACACCCCCAGAGAAGACTCTAAAGAAACGCCCAGTTGAACTGCAAGCAGAGATTTCACATAGTGTGCTCCAGGATGACAAATGTGAATATCTCTGCAATGGAGCGACGTAGCACGAAACTGAAAAGAGCGTCAGAATCAGGGTAACTCAGGGATTTTTGCAAGGTATATACCTCAATTTGTTGAGCAAGTGACTGGTCCTCTTGCCACCAGGTTTTTTATTGCTCCCATGTATCCACAATGGGGAAAAAAAGAAGCAACTTTGCAAATAGTGTTCCTTAAAGATTTTTTCCAGCTTTGTGTCTGCAGCTGCTACGCACAATTTTGCATCTCTGTTATGTACGGACAACATACTGCATTGGTAGATCCTGCAGTCATACCTTCTTCAGGTTGTCCCCTAGTTCTCCCCAAGTTAAGGCCCCCATAGACAGTAATGTTGGCGAATGATGTCTTCCAACAGCCGATCCCTCCCTTATCTCCAAAGACAGATGCTGCCCAACTGTCAGCAGCTTAACTGATAGGAGAAGAAAAGGACAAGCCGCTGATATTCATCTGGTCGGATGCTTTTCTTCCCCGACGTCCTCTGTCTGGGGTGAGTCAAGAGGCCACGTCAGCCTCATCTGACTGCCAGCCTCCCCACTGATATCAGCAGGTGCGGCCGTCTATAGCCTAATACATTTAGGAGCCTTAAATTTTGGTGTATTCACAAGAAATAGGGGACAGATTAGGAGTATTGCAAAATCAGAATTTGTTTATAGTTTGTTACCATAGATACACATAGGTCTGTGTACCTGCTGTGAACACAAAACGGTAGAACATTTGCAAAGTTGCTTTTATTTTTTTTTATTCTGGAAGCTTTGGAGCACTATTTTTTTTTTTTTTATAAAAAAAATGTAATTAATTTAATGGTTAATAAAAAAGGTAACTTTTTCGTTTTGTTTGCCTACATGTGCTATGCAGACCAATGTGTTTTATATGGCAAGGCTCGTTAAAGGGTTGATATTGATTTTAGTATTGATACATCCAATAGGTGGCACTAGAGTCCAAGGCCTCTTCCTCTCTGAGGAGGCAATTTGCATATATAATTTCCCACTGGAGCATTGCATGTCTTATAAGTCTCCTTACACTGGCATATTAGTCTCAACAAGGGGAATTGTTACCCCTTAGATTCCATTGTAACTGACAAGTCGTCTTTCTCTCTGAAGAGGCAATTTGCATATTTAATTTCCCAGATGAGCATTTGCATGTTTTATAAGTCTCCTTACACTGGCATGTCAATCTCCACAAGAAGAAATGTTACCCTTTTAGATTCCATTGTAACTGACAAGTCATCTTTCTTTCTGAAGACAATGTGCATATTTAATTTCCCAGTGGAGGATTGCATGCCTTATAAGTCTCCTTACACTGGCATGTGAATCTCCACAAGGATAAATGTTACCGTTTTAGATTCTATTGTAACTGACAAGTTGTCTTTCTCTCTGAAGAGGCAATTTGCATATTTAATTGCATATTTAATTTTCCAGAGGAGCATTGCATGGTTTATAAGTCTCCTTACACTGGCATGTCAATCTCAACAAGGAGAAATGTTACCCATTAGATTCTGTTGTAACTAACAAGCCATCGTTTTCTCTGAAGATGCAATTTGTATATTTAACCCTAGAATGCATATCTGGGGCCTCGCAGGCCTGCTAGGTCATTTGTTTTCTATAGTAGATTGAATTGCTTGCACGTTCTAGGGTTAATTTCCCAGAGGAGCATTGCATGGCTTATAAGTCTCCTTACACTGGCTTGTCAATCTCCACAAGGAGAAATGTTATCTTTTAGATCCCATTGTAACTAACAAGTTATCTTTCTCTCTGAAGAGACAGTTTTACATATTTAATTTCCTAGTGGAGCATTTGCATGGCTAATAAGTCTCCTTACACTGGCATGTCAGTTTGCACAAGGAGAATCATTATCCCTTAGATCCCATTGTAACTGACAAGTCATCTTTCTCTCTGAAGAGACAATTTAGATATTTAATTTCCTAGTGGAGCATTTGCATGGCTTACAAGTCTCCTTACGCTGGCATGTCAAGGAGAAACATTACCCCTTAGATTCCATTTTAACTGACGAATCCTGAGAGGTCGAAAATGGGCATTTGTTTTGAGTTTGCCCCGTGTTTAAAGCGACTTGGCCTAAATGAACAATGAGCACAAAAAAACAATTACAGCAATTCGTTCCTTAATCTCTTCCTTTTCGTTGCTCATATTTGTCCTCTATTACAAATAATAATGAGAAATATATAAATATACATCCCTATGTCTCAGGAGCTTAACTGGCAGACAACTGGCTGCAGCAGAAGCCTCCCCCCACTGACCTGTCCGATAAGCCCCGCCCCTTTTTAAAGGGACAGCGCTTTATTCTGCTGTTATCTGTAGGTGGCAGTGATCTGCAGGAGCCGCTCCTACAGAGGGTGACTTTCTATTCTGGCTCCCTGAGGGGAGTCGTGGGCGAAGCAGCCCCTCTATTGTGTCCATATGAACACAATTCCTCTACATTATTCATCTCCGATACTTTCAAAGCTTTTTCTTTCTTTTTTTTTTTTTTGCCGTTTGCATAAAATATTTCCCTTTTGTAAATGTCTTTCCAAGGCTGTTACAATAATGGATCGTTTATTACTGAACTCAGGGTTCTCAAAAAATTGCCAACGCCGACTCCGCGCGGATAAAGGTTGCTTAACGCTCTCCCCGTAGCCCATTATATAGGCTTTTGTGTTTGGACGGTGAAGACGGGGTTAATTTTTATTTTCTTTTTACACTTTTTCAACTTTATTGCTGAATTTTATGCAGAATTTTGAGCCGTCACCAGAATGTTAAGTATTGGTTGTGTCTTGTTACCAAGATACAGCATCGGAGACGAAACGTAAAGCGGGAAAGTGGCGGTGGCGGTGGGGGCGCATCGGGAGTTATTACAACCCTTTTAAAGAGAATGTTAAAAGGTTTTTAGTTCTTTTGGGGGTTTATTTTGCTTTTTTTTTTTTTTACTATTGCAATTTAGAGTACTACAAGCTGAAACGTAGCTTACAATTTTTCCCAGTAAACACTGAAATATGTGTGACGCCCCTGGACTATCGGGTCGTCACAGGGTACTGCACAATCTGCCCTCCCGTGCAGTATCCACCTCCTTCTTGGTTTTGGGTCCCCAACTATATGGTGTTAGCATCAGTGCATCAGCTAATCAAATCCTAGATACACCCTGCACCACACCCACCAGACACACCAGTGGACGGCCTGAGTGGAATAGTCACCCACCTGTGGGGAGTTGGGAAGGGGAGGTCAGGAGTGTTAATACGGAGTCGAGTCTGAGAAGTGAAAGTGAGAGGAGGTCGGGAGCGGGGCACCTGAGGAGTAATCTAGGTGGCCGATGGTGGTCTGGGCCTAGAGGAGCTGGACCCCCGGTCGCAGGGGATCGTGGCAAGGGGCACGGATCTATCGAGGACAACAGCCGGTGGCCTTGCACCATCAACGGGCTGGGAACCATGGCACGACAGGGTACGTGGACCCTATGTCGGGGAGTAGCTTCAGGCAACCTGATAATTTACCTAATGAGAACGGAGCCTTCAAGATCCATTCCCACCTGCTCCAGAATTGGGGCACTAGTACAAGGACTTTCCACCCAAAACGGTCCATAATATCCAAGCGTGAGCCCTGAGAGCAAGCTCCCACACTCAGCCATAGTGGGGAGCGGGACCCGGCAAGTTTCACACTACCGCGACCACCAGAGAAGTAAACTTAGTGCCAGGAGGCAGGTCACGGATCACCAGGCAGCACCATCGGGGACGGGACCCGAACTAAGCTCCCCTCAGCGGCAGCGGTGTCCAGAGACTGGTTTGACCAGTTGTCGGTGTCAGCTTAATGGACTGAGTGAGTACCACAGTGACCCCTTTGCATCCAACGGCACTCCCCTTCAATCACCGAGTCCTCGGGCACCCCCCTACCCGTGGAGGGTCACAACACCTGGCTGCCCCACTCCATCACCCCCGGGTACTCCCAACTGCAGCGGTGGTACTCCTAATTACCACGGGAGGCGTCACGAACTCTATAAAATCCCTTGTAAATAACCCCCTTCATTTGAGTGGCCGCACGACCCCCGGGTCCGGAGGCCCTCGAGCCACTGAAAACCCGGATCCGAGCAGCTTGGCTGCTGGCATGGGGCCGGCACATATGGAAGTAGTGAAAGTCTTAAAGGAGCAGACCTTTCCCTAGATATGCACGCTTGGATCAGTTGAGCATGCATGTGTTCTCAACAAATCGGGCAATTAAATGCTTCCAGACATTTGTACCAGCTTTTTTCCCTTGATAAAAAGGATTGGGCATAGTGAAATTCAGCATGCTCTATCAATTCTTTTCTCCATGAACGGAAATATTTCTTTACTGAGCCCCGGCAGCAGTTATCACTTATCCACGGATAGCTGATAACTTCTTCATTGGTGGTTTCTGACTGCTGGGACCCCCACGGTTGCCGGAGTTGGGGGCTTTTTATTCCCTCATAGACAGGTCAAGCAAAAGGGTAACAATGTTTTGAACGTTTTGACTTTCAGGCTCCATATCTCACCGTCCTCTACAGATTTGATCCTCTGTTTTTATAGACAATCATCTTGACTGTCTCATACATAAATTTGACTTGCAACTATTTAGCGCATGATTAGTTATGCAGATTCTTGTCATGTCACTGCATTGTTACTGTTTTGCTCCTTTTTCTTCCTGTATGCTACAAATTACAACCTGTTCTCACATTTCCTAATAGCTCAGTGTGATATTAGGTTCAAATCGAGGAGAAACCTTGAAGAACATTTCCCAAGAGAAGAAAAACAGCATCATCCAGCTCATCGATAGCAGTCTCTCGGCCAAGAAAATTGCCAAACTGCGTCATGTGAGGCCATGACAGTTGGAAGAAGGTGCAATGAAGTCCGGCCATACATTTCACAGCAAAGAGGTGACGTCCAGGCAAAATATCAGAGTCAACAATTCGGCTCATCACAAGGTCTATCAGTTCTGGGGTGACAAACCCGGCAGAAGAGGCGGCTCGTATGCTTCATAATGGGGAGATCACAGACGTCCATCCAAGCACCGTGCAACGCACGTTACGGCCTGAAAAAAAGGGGGAAAGCCTCAACTTCAATATCGTCATAAGAAGCGTTCGCTCGAGTTTCAAAAAAATGTGAAAAGTGGACAGTAGATGATTAGAAATTGGAGCGATAAGACGAAAGTCAATAGATGGCTCTGATGGGTGCAAATGGTTCTGGAAGAAACAAGGGAAAAATGGGCTAACGGATCAAGAAATTGTAGAAACTGTCAAGGTTGGTGGAGGAAGCCTGATGATATGTGGTTGTTTCACAGCCAAAGGCGTTGGATACTTGATCAGGATGGATGGTGGTCTCAATGTTGAGCTTGAAATGAGTATCCTACAAGATGAGTTACATCACACACTCGAGCACTATGGGTATGAAATGGACGACTTAGTGTTCCAGCAGGACAACGACTCGAAACATACGTCAAGATTGGGGAAGAAATGGTTCAATGACAGTGAAGTAGAGGAGCTGGATTGTCCCCACAGTCCCCAGGCCTCAACCAAATCCAACACTTGTGGGTAGTACTATGGGTATGAAAATGATGACATAGTGTTCCAGCAGGACAACGACTCGAAACATACGTCAAGATTGGGGAAGAAATGGTTCAATGACAATGAAGTAGAGGAGCTGGATTGGCCCCACAGTCCCCAGACCTCAATCCAATCCATCACTTGTGGGTAGAGGTGAAGAAAAAGCTGTATACCTCCCCAAGAGAGCCGACCAGTATACACCAACATTGGGAACGTGGGATCAGATTTCGGTGGACACAATAATAATTAAAATTTAGGAGCAAAACAGTAACAATGCAGGACCTAACAAGAATCTGCATAAGTAATAATTTGCTAAATATTTTAAAATTTATGTATGAGATAGCCAAGATGATTGTGTATAAAATGAAGGTAGTCTCACACTCAGAGCTGTAGAGGATGGTGAGATATGGAGACTGAAAGTCAAAACTGCAAAACATTGTTACTCTTTTGCTCATCAGTGTACAGGTGCATTGTATTTAATGGGAAAACTGACTTCATTGACATGACCAATCGAGAATACAGCTTTGCATTTTGTACTGATAAAATCTCTATAAAGTAGTAGCCGTCTGACAGCCATTTCCTTTAAGCTTAAAGGGAATCTGTCAGTAGGATTTCACCCCTTCCCCCATACCATCATGTAGCTCTTTCAGAGACAAGTCCAGTGATGCCTTTAAGTCACCCGTCCAATCAGCGTTTGAATTGTTATGCAAATGAAGCTGAAGAGTTATGGTAGATCTGAAGACTCCGTCACTCCAGCTCTATTCCCTGCCCAGCACCACCTTCTCCTGCTTCACTGACAGGCGCTGTACTGTGTGACTTCAGGCAAAGAAGCCATCATTTACCACGAAGGGGCAAAGGCACTGGGTGAGGAATAGAGCGGGAGTGACGGCGGCTTCAGATCTACCATAGCTCTTCAGCCTCAGTTGCATATCAGTTCAAAAGCTGATTTCTCAGTAACGGAGGAACGGACTGGTCATGTGAAGGTATTACTCGATTTGTCTGTGGAGTGTGAAATATCACAGATCTATCTCATGTCTACTCATAAAGGGAGGACTGTCAATCATTGAATAGGACCGCCCACTGGACTCTTGAATAGGACCGCCCACTGGACTCTTGAATAGGACCGCCCACTGGACTCTTGAATAGGACCGCCCACTGGACTCTGGAATAGGACCGCCCACTGGACTCTTGAATAGGACCGCCCACTGGACTCTTGAATAGGACCGCCCACTGGACTCTCGAATAGGACCACCCACTGGACTCTCGAATAGGACCACCCACTGGACTCTCGAATAGGACCACCCACTGGACTCTTGAATAGGACCGCCCAGTGGACTCTTGAATAGCACCGCCCACTGGACTCTCGAATAGGACCGCCCACTGGACTCTCGAATAGGACCGCCCACTGGACTCTCGAATAGGACCGCCCACTGGACTCTCGAATAGGACCGCCCACTGGACTCTCGAATAGGACCGCCCACTGGACTCTCGAATAGGACCGCCCACTGGACTCTCGAATAGGACCGCCCACTGGACTCTCGAATAGGACCGCCCACTGGACTCTCGAATAGGACCGCCCACTGGACTCTTGAATAGGACCGCCCACTGGACTCTTGAATAGGCCCGCCCACTGGACTCTCGAATAGGACCGCCCACTGGACTCTCGAATAGGACCGCCCACTGGACTCTCGAATAGGACCGCCCACTGGACTCTCGAATAGGACCGCCCACTGGACTCTCGAATAGGACCGCCCACTGGACTCTCGAATAGGACCGCCCACTGGACTCTTGAATAGGACCGCCCACTGGACTCTTGAATAGGCCCGCCCACTGGACTCTTGAATAGGACCGCCCACTGGAATCTCGAATAGGACCGCCCACCGGACTCTCAAGCATAGAGCAGGAATATAAATGTATAAAATACACATTTGATCAAATTTTTTCCCACAAATTACTATATTTGGTATCACCATGTGCGTATCTGCCCAAATTAATAAAATATAAAAATATTTACCCTGTACGGCGAACCCTAAAACTAAAATAAAAAATTGAAATGACAGAATTGCTGGGTTTTTTTTTAGTTCATTTTGTTTGGGGGAGAGACGTAAGAGACCAGAATGTTGTATGTACCCCAATATGGTACCAATAAAAACTACTGCCCAAAAAAACAAACTCTGATATCACTATCAAAAAAAATAAAAATAAGTTTGTCTCTCAGTGGCTGAAGTTTTGGGGGGCGTTTATTTTTAAACAATTTTTATAAGAATTTTTTTTTTTTAGAAAATTGGTATCTTCCCAACTGTCCTGATATAGAGAGCACCGTAGGGAAAAAGCAACCAAAACACAGCAGTAGAATTGCTGTTTGGGTTTTTTCTTTTTATTTCACCCAGTTCGGAATCTTTTTTTTTTCATATTTTTCAGTGCATTATATTGCAAAATAAACAGTCAAAAGTACAAATCATCCCGCCAAAAAAAAATTCTTTGGTACAGACACATTGATGGGAAAAATAAAGAAAAAAAAGCCATGGCTTTTGGAAGAAGAGGGGGTGGGGGAACAAAAGCGCAAAAATGAAAAGTGGCCGGGTTGTTAGAGTTAAGGATACTTGAAAAAAAATATACCCTAGGCCTGCATAAATGCTTTCCTGCGATCGTCGGCCCCGCGCTTTGCAGCCTGTGTTGATATCTTTATCTCACTTTTCCGCTCGCTGACAAGTGCTGGCGGTTGCTTTATGACTAATTACCTGATTAGCATGGCCTTTGTTTCCTGACACAGCGTGATGGAGTGAAATATAGACGGGGAATATAGCGACACCGGCACTTACCGACGCTGTGTTCTGTGCGGCTTGATTGAAAGAGTTCTTCGCTAAAAGATTGACTATTTGGTTGCCGGCGAGATGTTAGTATGTGGGAATATACCGCCGCCGCCGCACACGCCTCATGACGCACTCGTCTGACTCATGAGCATTGTGATACCATCCGACGGCTGCACAGGACAATCTTATACAAAGGAAGCAGAAATGATACACCGGAGCCATTTAACTCCTCCGTCTTATGACTTATTACTAGAAGGGGGGAGCGGGGGTCTGACCTGAACGGATCCTGAAAAATAAAGGGTCAATAGCATTCATTTAGTGACGCACCTCCATGATTTTGTCATCACAATAGCACCCCACATCCTGCCGTCCGCTCCATTTATGCGTCTTAAGGAGGGTGCGGGTATATGGAGGGGTCTCGATAGCTGAGCCTGCTCCATACATGCCAGCTGTGTTACACTGTCGGTACCTGCATCTATCAGCTAGAAAAATAAAAAGGAATAATATATTGTTGCGCCGGAATTGTCCCCCCAAAAATGTACTAAAACGTGATGACCTTGTGGATGGGATTGAGCATAATGTGTTAGTCTTTGCTGACAACACTGAACTATTGTCATGATGCGTCTGTAGGAAAGCGAGGGACATGCTGTTCCGCACGCTAGGAGTCCCTAGGCTATCCCTAACCTTATGGTTACCCCTAATGATGGACATGCCTTAGTCCCATGCCTGGCTAAACTTCTGACCAGAACTGATCTGATTCCCCCTTCCCACCAGCTATCCTTAACCTCATGGGTACCCCTAATGGTGGAGATGCCTTAGTCTTGTGCCTGGCTAAGCTCCTGACCATAACTGATCTGATTCACCCCTCCCACCAGCTATCCCTAACCTCACGGTTACCCCTAATGTTGGAGATGCCTTAAGGGTGCTTTATACACTGCGATATCGCTAGCCATCTCGTTAGCGATGTGACACGCAAGATCGCAGATAAGATGTGCCGAGATCGCACATAGGTCATTTTTGTAGCGCCGGTCACATGTACAATCTCGGCAAATCGTATGTGTGATCTGGCGTGTTATATCGCTAACCAGATTGTTAGCAATGTCGCAGCGTGTAAAGCACTCTTTAGTCCCGTGCTTGGCTAAACTCCTGACCAGAACTGATCTGATTCCTCCATCCCACCAGCTATCACTAGCCTCTCGGTTACCCCTAATGGTGGAGATGCCTTAGTCCCGTGCCTGGATAAACTCCTGACCAGAACTGATCTGATTCCCCCCTCCCACCAGCTATCCCTAACCTCTTGGTTACCCCTAATGGTGAAGATAATTTAGTCTTTTGCCTGGCTTCTGACCAGAACTGATCTGATTCCCCTCTCCCACCAGCTATCCCAAACCTCACAGTTACCCCTAATGGTGGAGATGCTTCAGTCCCGTGCTTGGCTAAGCTCCCAACCAGAACTGATTTGATTCCCCTCTCCCACCAGGAAAAGATGGGTCAGGAGAGATGGAAACACAGATAATGACAGACATTGGAAACCAAAATTCTGACACACTGCAAACACACCTAAACTAACAATGAGTGACTCTTGAGAGAAGCAAGAGCAGGAAGGTAGCGACAAAAAGACAATAAGGGTTAACACCACAACTGCACACAGCACCAAGTACTACAATCACCAGACAGTCTGGATCACAACACCTCAACAGACCAGCTAAGATAAGCTATAGCTGGCACTAGTGGAGATGTCCAGCCAGCATATATAGGTGCAGAAGTGATTGGCTCACCCACAACATGTGATCAAAGATGTGTACCAAGCAGAACAGTAGAGATTAACTCTTGCTAGCCTGCCTATGAATTACAATATGATGGTCGACGCGGGTGAGTGATAGATAATTTAGTGTGGTTTATAGACAAAATGTATAATTGGTGGAGGAAGGTGGAACTAGATGGACCTAGGTCTTTTTTTTCAACCTACGTAACTATGTACCAATAAAAAAAACTACAGCTCAGCACCCAATAAAAAAGTCCCTACCCAGTTTCATTGATGGAAAAACAAGAAAAGTTACGGGTGTCAGAAAGTAGCAACACAAGCCATTTGTTTTTTCTTACTTAGATTAATACTGAAATAATAAACCGTACTGACACAGAGAATCACATTATCAGCACTTTTGCCCAAAAAATAAAACCCAAAAACAATGGCGTAATTGCTATTTTTGTTTTGATTTTTTTTCCACCACACCTGAATTTTTTTTTCCATTTTATAAGATAAAATGAATGATGTTATTCAAATCTCCAACTCATCCCTTAAAAAAACAAGCCCTATTGTGACTAAGTCAACAACAGCAGGGGTCGGTCTCCTAGGAAACGAGCTGTAAACAAAAGAAAAGTGTAAATATCTCATGAATGGCTGCAAATTTTAACAAGCGGTAAATTGCAATGCATTTACAAGCCCTATCTGACAATTTCCATCTGTGAAGGTGGAAATAGCCCTTTAAGTCACCCATGTATAATACAGACCAAAAGTTTGGACACACCTCATCTCTAGAACAACTGTTAAGAGGAGACTTTGTGCAGCAGGCCTTCATGGTAAAATAGCTGCTGGGAAACCACTGCTAAGGACAGGCAACAAGCAGAAGAGACTTGTTTGGGCTAAAGAACACGAGGAATGGACATTAGACCAGTGGAAATCTGTGCTTTGGTCTGATGAGTCCAAATTTGAGATCTTTGGATCCAACCACCGTGTCTTTGTAGAAAAGGTGAACGGATGGACTCTACATGGCTGGTTCCCACCGTGAAGCATGGAGGAGGAGGTGTGATGGTGTGGGGGGGCTTTGCTGGTGACACTGTTGGGGATTTATTCAAAATTGAAGGCATACTGAACCAGCATGGCTACCACAGCATCTTGCAGCGGCATGCTATTCCAAACTGTTTGCGTTTAGTTGGACCATCATTTCTTTTTCAACAGGACAATGACCCCAAACACACCTCCAGGCTGTGTAAGGGCTATGTGACTAAAGCTGGGGTCACACATAACGACGACGACAACGACGTCGCTGCAACGTCACCATATTCTGTGACGTAGCAGCGACCATAGATGATCGTTAGTAAGCTGTCAAACATGGTATAAAAAGCAGCGACGGAGCAGCGATCATAGCGACGTCGACGGTCGTTGTGTGGTTTCAGACGTAGCGTAGCGTCCCTGCTGCGGTGTCAAACAAAAGGATTATCAGCTTATCAGCATGGCGCAGCGGGATAGCAGCGTTCAAAAAATGACCTGGAGCATTTAGGAGCGAGCAGCGATTTCGCAGCAGGGGTCTGATCGTTGTTATGTGTCACACATAGCGACGTCGCTGTTGAGGTCGCTGCAACGTCACAGAATATGGTGACGTTGCAGCGACGTCGTTGTCGTCGTCGTTATGTGTGACACCAGCTTTAGAAGGAAAGTGATGGGGTGCTACGCCAGATGACCTGGCCTCCACAGTCACCAGACCTGAACCCAATCGAGATGGTTTGGGGTGAGCTGGACCGCAGAGTGAAGGCAAAAGGGCCAACAAGTGCTAAGCATCTCTGGGAACTCCTTCAAGACTGTTGGAAAACCATTTCCGGTGACTACCTCTTGAAGCTCATCAAGAGAATGCCAAGAGTGTGCAAAGCAGGAATCAAAGCAAAAGGTGGCTACTTTGAAGAACCTGGAATATAAGACATATTTTCAGTTGTTTCACACTTTAAGTATTTCATTCCACATGTGTTAATTCATAGTTTTGATGCCTTCAATGTGAATCTACAATTTTCAGAGTCATGAAAATCAAGAAAACTCTTTGAATGAGAAGGTGTGTCCAAACTTTTGGTCTGTACTGTACATTAGATAAAAGTTGGCCTGATCAGGGAACTATCTAATGTGTATGATGGTCTTCCGACTGTCCCTCAACAGATTAAGTCAGGGGACATATGGATAGGGTGTTTAGTATTGAATTGCCTGATATTTTTGTTCTTCACCAAGATAGGCCACAGGAAGCCAAGTATTCCTATATATGGGGAAGTTGGAAGAGATAGCTGTGTATGTCTCGCTTTAGGATCAACAGTGGTCTAATATCTGGACGTCATCGATTGCTTATAATAGTGATTTGCCATCCTACTAGAAGGGATTAGCCCTATAAAAAGTATTTCAAAATCATTTACCCACCCAATAGTCACAGCCGTCCTCCTCCCATCTGCACAGTAATCACAGCAGTCCCCTCCTCTTTCTAGTAGTCACAGCAGCTCCCTACTGTCATTTCTGTTCACCAAAGCAGTATCACACAACATACCTCCTGATAAGGCACACTTTCACAGTCCATCCCTCTATCACAAACAGACCTCTTTAAAGTCACATAAGTCCTTTTCCCCCTCCTCATTAGGCTGAGCACTGCTCAACTCTTCACAGTAGTCACAGCAGTCCTCCTCTACTCGGTAGTCACAGCAGCCCTCCTTCTCGCTTGTCATTAGTCATAGCACTCCTCATCCTCTCTTCACAGTGGTCACAGCAGTCCTCCTCCCATTTTCTTAGTCCTCACAGCAGTCCCATTCCCCTCTTAACATTAATCACAGCAGTACTCCTCTTCTCTTCCAAGTAGTCTTAGTAGTCCTCCTCTCCTTTTCCTGGAAGTCACAGCCGTCCATTCCCCAGTAGTCCTCTCATCACAGCAGTCCTCCTCTTCTCATCACAGCAGTCCTCCTCTTCTCATCACAGCAGTCCTCCTCTTCTCATCACAGCAGTCCTCCTCTTCTCATCACAGCAGTCCTCCTCACCTCTTCCCAGTAGTCACAACAGTCCTTCTTTTCTCTTCCCAGTAGTCACTGCAGGGCTGTTCCCCACCTCCTAGTAGTCACAGTAGTCTTCCACCCCTCATCCCAGTAGTCACAGTAGTTGCCCTCACATCTTACAAGTGGTCACAGGAGTCCTCCTACCATCTTTTTACCATTAGTCACGGCAGTCCTCCAACCCCTCTTCTAAGTAATCACAATAGTACTCCACCCAACTTCCCAATAGTCTCAGTCGTCCTCTTCTCGTCACAGCAGTCGTCCTCTTCTCGCCACAGCAGTCGTCCTCTTCTCGCCACAGCAGTCGTCCTCTTCTCGCCACAGCAGTCGTCCTCTTCTCGCCACAGCAGTCGTCCTCTTCTCGCCACAGCAGTCGTCCTCTTCTCGCCACAGCAGTCGTCCTCTTCTCGCCACAGCAGTCGTCCTCTTCTCGCCACAGCAGTCGTCCTCTTCTCGTCACAGCAGTCCTCCTCTTCTCGTCACAGCAGTCCTCCTCCCCACTTAGTAGTCATAGCAGTCCTTCTCTTCTCGTTACAGCAGTCCTCCTCTTCTCGTCACAGCAGTCCTCCTCTTCTCGTCACAGCAGTCCTCCACCCCTCTTCTCAGTAGTCACAGGAGTCTCTACTTCTCTTCCCAGTAGTCACAACAGTCTTCCACCCCTATTCTAAGTAGTCACAGCAGTCCTTCTTTTCTCTTCCCAATAGTCACAATGGCTCTCTACTCTCATCACTGTTGACCAGAGCAGCGCCAGGTAGCACCCGTCCTGAGAGCTCAGACTATCACTGTCCATCCCTCCATCACAGCCAGACCCTTACTTTTCAGTCGTCACAGCCGACCTCCTCCCCCAGTAGTCACAGCAGGGCAGACGTCCCTCCACTGTTCCACTAGTTACCACAAGACTCTGCTCACACCTGTCTCCACGTGCTTTCTCTTACCGTCAGGTATGTATGAGACCCATCAGAGCTGGCTTGGATCACTTATCAGTTTACTGTGCCCTTCTTAACCCCAGCCTAACCAGAAGTGGTGCAAATCTTCCCCATTATGCTCACATAGGGGCAGGACATTGGTGGAGAATGAATGCGGCATTGCACATACATCCTAGGTGACATTTTCCTCCTCAAATGTGAGACATTCTCATGTATACATCTCGCGCTGAGACAAATGTTCCATTTTTATTGTTTCCTTATGCAGTTTTTAGTGAACATCTGCCTGTGGCTCAGTCTCGGCATGGTAAGTCTAGAGAATGCCCTGCCGTCTAGTGGCCTCCTGGCTCAGTAACCCGTAGCCGCACACATCTGTTGTAAGCCGCCCCAGAGCGGCGGGATTAATCGTTAAGAACGCGGAGCAGAATCCAAGAATCCTCCAGACGTCGGTCGTAATACAAATGAAGTCTTGTCTCGGGCAGGTGGATGTGTTGTCCGTGCCGCGTCTCCATTACCTCCTTTCTCGTTGCAGGTCTCCCGTTATGGCCGGTGGATTATTCGCTATGGACAAGAAATGGTTCTGGGAGCTCGGAGGATACGACCCAGGGTTGGAGATTTGGGGAGGAGAACAGTATGAAATTTCTTTTAAGGTCAGTGTTGTCCGTTCATTGGCGATCGGCCCCTCCGACACCTGTAAAGGCAGCCAACCGGCCACGTGCCCAGCCACCGGATAAAGTTGCAGCCTGCACCCCCTTGTAATTAGTCACCCACCGCGAGCCCCTTTGACGGGGTAGGGACAAGTCGCAGAGAAACAGCTCAGTTTATTGTCCCGAAATTAAGATAAAGTGGTGCAGTCATCTGGAGCTGATAGATTAATAACGGAGCTGAAATCACACGCACAAAGGGTTGGCTGCTGGGAGGGGGCGGAAGGAATCTGGGAAATGAAGGATCGCAAGGCGAGGGGGGCTAACTAAGCCTATTTATTTTCATGCTGAGCTCATTGCATTGCACAGAATATCTAGATGGAGTGTTAAATGTGAGCTGAGTGGCAGCCGGAGCCGGCAATGAAAGGCCTCTGCAGCACGGCACAAGAACTGCTAAGAGAAGCCATAGAAAAGGAATAATGCAGCCAAGACGCTGAGTGACAGCTGCAAAATGGGCTATAATACGACTTCTAGGTTCTCCTGCACACAATGTATACATTATACCGAGAAAAGTATCGGGAGACGGCTTAATCATTGCATTAAGGCTTTTCTTTCAACCCCCTCACCCCGGTGTATAACATCCAGCCCCCATCTCCCTAGTGGATAGCATTTGACTCCTTGTGCCCCAGTGTAGAACATCCGGCCCCCTCGTACCCCAGTGTCTTACATCAAACCCCTCACACCTCAGTGTATAAGATCCGGCCCCACACCTCAGTGTATAAAATCCGTCCCCCTCGACCCCAGTGTATATCATCCAGCCCCTCACACCTCAGTGTATAACATTCGGCCCCTCACACCCCGGTGTATAACATCCAGCCCCCATCTCCCTGGTGGATAACAGTTGACTCCTTGTGCCCCGGTGTAGAACATCCGGCCCCCTCGTACCCCAGTGTCTTACATCCAGCCCCTCATGCCCGGTGTATAACATCCAGCCCCTCACACCTCAGTGTATAACATCCAACCCCTTACCCCCAGTGTATAACATCCAGCTCCTCACCCCCAGTGTATTCCAGACAACAGGAGAAAAGCAGATCTATCAAAGTTAGTATTCTCTGCATTTTGTCCTGAGGAAGAGGACGGATATGTCCTTGAAACACGTAGACCTGTGAAAATAAAGAAAAGAGATTTACTAACTTCATCTGGACTCCTGTGGTTTGGCGCGGTATTTAAACCTGCTTTTCTCCTGTTGTCTGAAATCACTCCGTTTTTGCGGGACTGCTGCCTTCCACGTTACTTTCATGCTGTCAAAGGGGTTGTGACTGGCACAACCGCATCAGGTGAGTGTTCCTGTTATACATTCACCTCCCATTGTTATACCGGGTAAGACCCTATTTGCGCCTTTCTTCCCACAGTTTTTTCGCACCCCCAGTGTATAACATCCAACCCCTTACCCCCAGTGTATAACATCCAGCCCCTCACACCCCAGTGTATAACATCCGGCCCCTCACACCCCAGTGTATAACATCTGGCCCCTCACACCCCAGTGTATAACATTTGGCCCCTCACACCCCAGTGTATAACATCTGGCCCCTCACACCCCAGTGTATAACATCCGGCCCCTCACCCCCAGTGTATAACATCCGGCCCCTCACACCCCAGTGTATAACATCCGGCCCCTCACACCCCAGTGTATAACATCCGGCCCCTCACACCCCAGTGTATAACATCCAGCCCCTCACACCCCAGTGTATAACATCCGGCCCCTCACACCCCAGTGTATAACATCCGGCCCCTCACACCCCAGTGTATAACATCCGGCCCCTCACACCCCAGTGTATAACATCCGGCCCCTCACACCCCAGTGTATAACATCCGGCCCATCACACCCCAGTGTATAATATCCTGCCCCTCAGACCCCAGTGTATAACATCCGGCCCCTCACACCCCAGTGTATAACATCCGGCCCCTCACACCCCAGTGTATAACATCCAGCCCCTCACACCCCAGTGTATAACATCCGGCCCCTCACACCCCAGTGTATAACATCCGGCCCCTCACACCCCAGTGTATAACATCCAGCCCCTCACACCCCAGTGTATAACATCCAGCCCCTCACACATCAGTGGATAAAATCTGGCCCCTCACACCCCAGTGTATAACATCCGGCCCCTCACACCCCAAGTGTGTAACATCCGGCCCCCTCACCACTGGTGTATAACATTCAGTTCCCTCATCCGTGGTGTAGAATAATATTTGACCTCTCGCCCCCAATGCATAACATCCGGCTTCTCACACCCCAGTGTATAACATCTGGCCCCCCATCCCCAGTGTATAACGTCCAATACACTCACTCTTGGTGCATAACATTTGGCCCCCCGCTATGCCGTTTGCCTTTAACATTTGACAGAACCGGTGGTGAAGAGCTCACTGATACCAGCGCATCCTGTAATAAGAGCCACCGGGGTAACAAGTCCATTCATGACATTTCTTCCCCCCTAAAATCTTCCCCCATCATCTGTGCGTGATAGTATTGAGAAGTGGAAGAAACTGCTGCAACTCAGCCACGAAGTGGAGACCCCATAACGTTACAGATCAGGGTCACTGAGTGCTGAGGAGTAGAGGGCAGAAAAGTCTCCAACGCTCTGCTGACTCCATAACTGCAGGGTCCAGAACAATTCTGGTAACAGCACAAACACTGCCCCTGCTGGACGGCTGTAGCAGCTGTACATCACCAAGCACAATGCCGAGCCGTACATCACCAAGCACAATGCCGAGCCGTACATCTTCAAGCACAATGCCGAGCCGTACATCACCAAGCACAATGCCGAGCCGTACATCATCAAGCACAATGCCGAGCCGTACATCACCAAGCACAATGCCGAGCCGTACATCACCAAGCACAATGCCGAGCCGTACATCACCAAGCACAATGCCGAGCCGTACATCACCAAGCACAATGCCGAGCCGTACATCACCAAGCACAATGCCGAGCCGTACATCACCAAGCACAATGCCGAGCCGTACATCACCAAGCACAATGCCGAGCTGTACATCACCAAGCACAATGCCGAGCCGTACATCACCAAGCACAATGCCGAGCCGTACATCACCAAGCACAATGCCGAGCCGTACATCACCAAGCACAATGCCGAGCCGTACATCACCAAGCATAATGCCGAGCCGTACATCACCAAGCACAATGCCGAGCCGTACATCACCAAGCACAATGCCGAGCCGTACATCACCAAGCACAATGCCGAGCCGTACATCATCAAGCACAATGTCGAACCGTACAACACCAAGCACAATGCCAAGCCGTACAACACCAAGCACAATGCCGAGCCGTACATCACCAAGCACAATGCCGAGCCGTACATCACCAAGCACAATGCCAAGTGTCGGATGGAGTGGTGTAAAGCCGCCACCACTGGAGTCTGGAGGAAACGTCTTCTGTGCAGAGACGGATCACACTGCGCTATCTGGCGTCTGATGGATGAGTTTGGGTTTGGTGATTCCAGGAGAACGTCACCCCCTGATTGCATTGTGCCCGCTGTACAGTTTGATGGAGGACGGATAATACTATGGGGTTGTTTTTCAGGGGTCGTCCTTGGCCACCTAAACTATGCCTTTTGCATAAGGTACATAAAGATATGATTGTGGGGAGTTTGGTGGAAGACATGACTGGCCACAGAGAGCCCAGCCCTCAACCTCATCCAACAGCTTTAGGATGAACTAGAACGGAGATTGTGATCCCGGCCTCTTCCCAATATCGGGGTCTGGCCTCACAAATTCTTTTCTGAATGAATAAGCAAAAATTCCCACAAGCACAATATCCCAGAACCATAATTCATATGACCCGAAATTCTTTAAACTCTCCAAGTTATTCTTCGGTCACCAGTACAACATTGTGTAATTATATAAGTAGCATCCCATCAAGTCCATATAAATCCTTTGCATTCAGTGCATCAGAATGGGACCCAATACCCGGTGTGCCGCGCGTTTCAGCCCGTGTTTCTCTCATCGCTGAGACATTTCTGCACTAAAAAGCACCAAATGGGTGGCCGATCTGGAGGCCGCACATTAAAAACAAGAAAGCAGAGGGTCTTGGGGTCGTAGGAATAGATTTATATGGATTTGATGGCATGTTATTTATCTAATTAACCAATTAATCAAAGAATATAGCGATGAGTTGTGGAGGTGGAGCATTGTGCTTGTTGTTGTCTTTGTTGAAGATTCCAAATCCAAAAAGTCCAAAAGACGCCTCCGAAATCTTGTAGAAAGTCTACCCAGAAGAGCGGAATATGCAACGGCGGCCAACTCCATGTTAATGTCTATGGATGTAGAATGGGAGGTCAGAATAGTAGGTGCAATGTGGAGGGGGCACATACTTTTGTCCATATGTAATGTTGGGGGAGTCTCTCTCAGGATCTCAGAGGAGGAGTTTAAATCAGATCTGCGCAGATCTAATTTGAACTCCTCCTCTGAGACCCTGAGAGAGACTCCCTAGAGGTCTCCCCCAACAGTAAGTGGGGGGGTATAATGCTACTTATAAGGCCCAATGTACATATATAGTCATGGACAAAAGTGTTGGCACCCTTGCAATAATTTTCTGGGAGAAATTCTTCATTTTACGTAACAATTTAAAGGGTGCCAACCATTTCGTCCATGACTGTGTATGTATTGGGTGTACTGCTACTCTTAGGCTCTCATTCACACATGAGCATAGTAGTGATATTTGAATGTGCAGACAGTAACCATGCTTTGTTCCTCGTAGGTTTGGATGTGTGGGGGCCGTATGGAAGACGCACCATGCTCACGAGTCGGACATATATACCGAAAATATGTGCCCTACAAAGTCCCTGCTGGTGTCAGCTTAGCGAGGGTAAGTCGTTTGCTTTTTTTTTACTTCTGCTGATTGTTTGGGACCCCCAGAGGTCCGATCCTTACCATTTATCACATATTGATGGGCTCTCATAGGGAAGGGTTATTCCTTTTCTATAGTCTGTTAAGAAGTGACATACATAGCAGCTTTTTCAAGGAACATGTTGGGCTACATAAGATTCCTGAGCCACTCTGCTCACTCCAGTGACCGGACACAAATGCCACTTAAAGCCGCCATGGTGAGCCACATTCACAAACAGCCACCTCATTTGTACCGTAACCCTTGATGACCACGCCTGTTTGGCCATTTAGCATTTTTGGCTTTTCTTATTCCAGTAGTGATAACAGTTCTATTTTTTTATTGACATGGCAAGACAATACACGTGTGAATTGGGTCGTTTTGCAACCCTAAGAGTTCTGTCTTAAGAAGTCCAAACTTGTCGGAGGCTTTTTTTTTGCCTTTTACATGTCGCAGTACTCACCTGTGATGTAGTCCAAGCCTAAGTGAAACCTTTTGATCATTTTTGGTTTAGGGTTCACACCAGCATTTGGAGTTCAGTTTTTGTCCTGTACAAAACAGCTCTGTGCTGTGATGAACATTAACTGTGTCTGGGGTCACATTGACTATAATGAAGTTCATCGGTTTCAGGTGTCCTTCATACAGAATAATGGGACCTATATAGTCCTCCATACAGAGTAATGGGCCCCACATAGTCCTCCATACAGAATAATGGGCCCCACATAGTCCTCCATACAGAATAATGGACCTCACATAGTCCTCCATACAGAATAATGGGCCCCACATAGTCCTCCATGCAGAATTATGGGTCCCACATTGCCCTCCATACAGAATAATGGGCCCCACATAGTCCTCCATGCAGAATAATGGGCCCCACATAGCTCTCCATACAGAATAATGGGCCCCACAAAGTCCTCCATACAGAATAATGGGCCCCACATAGTCCTACATGCAGAATAATGGGCCCCACATAGCTCTCCATACAGAATAATGGGCCCCACATAGTCCTCCATACAGAATAATGGGCCACACATAGTCTTCTATACAGAATAATGGGCCCCACATAGTCCTCCATACAGAATAATGGGCCCCACATAACCCTCCATACAGAATAATGGGCCCCACATAGTCCTCCATAAACAATAATGGGCCACACATAGCCCTCCATGCAGAATAATGGGCCCCACATAGTCCTCCATGCACAATAATGGGCCCCACATAGTCCTCCATGCACAATAATGGGCCCCACATAGTCCTCCATACAGAATAATGGGCCACACATAGTCTTCTATACAGAATAATGGGCCCCACATAGCCCTCCATACAGAATAATGGGCCCCACATAGTCCTCCATACAGAATAATGGGCCCCACATAGAGCTCCATACAGAATAATGGGCCACACATAGCCCTCCATACAGAATAATGGGCCACACATAGTCCTCCATACATAATAATGGGTCCCACATAGCCCTCCATACAGAATAATGGGCCCCACATAGCCCTCCATACAGAATAATGGGCTCCACATAGTCCTCCATACAGAATAATGGGCCCCACATAGTCCTCCATACAGAATAATGGGCCCCACATAGAGCTCCATACAGAATAATGGGCCACACATAGCCCTCCATACAGAATAATGGGCCACACATAGTCCTCCATACAGAATAATGGGTCCCACATAGCCCTCCATACAGAATAATGGGCCCCACATAGTCCTCCATACAGAATAATGGGCTCCACATAGCCCTCCATACAGAATAATGGGCCCCACATAGTCCTCCATACAGAAAAATGGGCCCCACATAGTCCTCCATACAGAATAATGGGCTCCACATAGCCCTCCTTACAGAATAATGGGCCCCACATAGCCCTCCATATAGAATAATGGGCTCCACATAGCCCTCCATACAGAATAATGGGCCCCACATAGTCCTCCATGCACAATAATGGGCCCCACATAGTCCTCCATACAGAATAATGGGCCCCACATAGTCCTCCATACAGAATAATGGGCCCCACATAGTCCTCCATACAGAATAATGGGCCCCACATAGCCCTCCATACAGAATAATGGGCCCCACATAGCCCTCCATACAGAATAATGGGCCCCACATAGTCCTCCATACAGAATAATGGGCCCCACATAGTCCTCCATACAGAATAATGTGCCCCACATAGTCCTCCATAAACAATAATGGGCCCCACGTAGCCCTCCATACAGAATAATGGGCTCCACATAATCCTCCTTACAGAATAATGGGCCCCACATAGCCCTCCTTACAGAATAATGGGCCCCACATAGCCCTCCTTACAGAATAATGGGCTCCACATAGCCCTCCTTAAAGAATAATGGGCCCCACATAGTCCTCCATACAGAATAATGGGCCCCACATAGTCCTCCATACAGAATAATGGGCCCCACATAGCCCTCCTTACAGAATAATGGGCCCCACATAGCCCTCCATATAGAATAATGGGCTCCACATAGCCTTCCATACACAATAATGGGCCCCACATAGCCCTCCATACAGTATAATGGGCCCCACATAGTCCTCCATACAGAATAATGGGCCCCACATAGCCCTCCATACAAAATAATGGGCCCCACATAGTCCTCCATACAGAATAATGGGCCCCACATAGCCCTCCATACAGAATAATAGGCCCCACATAGTCCTCCATACAGAATAATGGGCCCCACATAGTCCTCCATACAGAATAATGGGCCCCACATAGTCCTCCATACAGAATAATGGGCCCCACATAGCCCTCCATACAGAATAATGGGCCCCACATAGCCCTCCATACAGAATAATGGGCCCCACATAGCCCTCCATACAGAATAATGGGCCCCACATAGTCCTCCATACAGAATAATGGGCCCCACATAGTCCTCCATACAGAATAATGGGCCCCACATAGCCCTCCATACAGAATAATGTGCCCCACATAGCCCTCCATACAGAATAATGGGCCCCACATAGTCCTCCATACAGAATAATGTGCCCCACATAGCCCTCCATACAGAATAATGGGCCCCACATAGTCCTCCATACAGAATAATGGGCCACACATAGTCCACCATACAGAATAATGGGCCCCACATAGTCCTCCATACAGAATAATGGGCCCCACATAGCCCTCCATACAGAATAATGGGCCCCACATAGTCCTCCATACAGAATAATGGGCCCCACATAGCCCTCCATACAGAGTAATGGGCCCCACATAGCCCTCCATACAGAATAATGAGCCCCACATAGCCCTCCATACAGAATAATGGGCCCCACATAGTCCTCCATACAGAATAATGGCCCCCACATAGCCCTCCATACAGAATAATGGGCCCCACATAGCCCTCCATACAGAATAATGGGCCCCACATAGCCCTCCATACAGAATAATGGGTGCCTGGGCATCATGAGCCCGGTACTCGTAACTAGTGATGAGCGGGCACTACCATGCTCAGGTGCCCGGTACTCGTAACCAGCAGTCGGATGGGCGCGACTCGTGTACTAAGGGGGGACTCTTGCATATTTTTTGAGGATTTTTTGAAAAAATGCTTGAGTTTCCCATTGACTTCCATTATACTAAAGTTCAGCCCATCCGAGGGTCCGATTGCTTGTTAAGAGCACCCGAGCCCATCGCTCATCACTAGTTACGAGTACCGACCACCTGAGCATGGTAGTGCCCGCTCATCACTAGTTACGAGTACCGAGCACCCGAGCATGGTAGTGCCCGCTCATCACTAGTTACGAGTACCGAGCATGGTAGTGCCCGCTCATCACTAGTTATGAGTACCGACCACCTGAGCATGGTAGTGCCCGCTCATCACTAGTTACGAGTACCGAGCACCCGAGCATGGTAGTGCCCGCTCATCACTAGTTACGAGTACCGACCACCTGAGCATGGTAGTGCCCGCTCATCACTAGTTACGAGTACCGAGCACCCGAGCATGGTAGTGCCCGCTCATCACTAGTTACGAGTACCGAGCACCCGAGCATGGTAGTGACTGCTCATCACTAGTTACGAGTACCGAGCACCCGAGCATGGTAGTGCTCGCTCATCACTAGTTACGAGTACTGAGCCCCCGAGCATGGTAGTGCCCGCTCATCACTAGTTACGAGTACCGAGCACCCGAGCATGGTAGTGCCCGCTCATCACTAGTTACGAGTACAGAGCACCCGAGCATGGTAGTGCCCGCTCATCACTAGTTACGAGTACAGAGCACCCGAGCATGGTAGTGCTCGCTCATCACTAGTTACGAGTATCGAGCACCCGAGCATGGTAGTGCCCACTCATCACTAGTTACGAGTACCGAGCACCCGAGCATGGTAGTGCTCACTCATCACTAGTTACGAGTACCGAGCTCCCGAGCATGGTAGTGCCCTCTCATCACTAGTTATGAGTACTGAGCACCCGAGCATGGTAGTGCTCACTCATCACTAGTTACGAGTACTGAGCACCCAAGCATGGTAGTGCCCGCTCATCACTAGTTACAAGTACTGAGCACCCGAGCATGGTAGTGCCCGCTCATCACTAGTTAGGAGTACTGAGCACCCGAGCATGGTAGTGCTCACTCATCACTAGTTACAAGTACTGAGCACCCGAGCATGGTAGTGCTCACTCATCACTAGTTACGAGTACCGAGCACCCGAGCATGGTAGTGCCCACTCATCACTAGTTACGAGTACCGAGCACCCGAGCATGGTAGTGCCCACTCATCACTAGTTACGAGTACCGAGCACCTGAGCATGGTAGTGCCCGCTCATCACTAGTTACTAGTACAGAGCACCTGAGCATGGTAGTGCCCGCTCATCACTAGTTACTAGTACAGAGCACCTGAGCATGGTAGTGCCCGCTCATCACTAGTTGCGAGTACTGAGCACCCGAGCATGGTAGTGCCCGCTCATCACTAATAATGAGCTTGTACAGAATTGTATAGAATTCTTCATCTTTCCTTCTTGAGAACAGAGATTTTTAATGAGCGGTAAATTGCAAGGTTTGTTGTTTCCAGTTGTGCTCGAGCGCCCTCTAGTGGACTGACTGTGAACTCCTCTGCAAGAAATGAATTCCATCGGGTGCATAATGAATAAAAAAAAACCTTTCCTTTCCCTTCTGTTTTCTTTATTCTCCTGTAACTTTCTTCTATTTGTATTTCATCTTTTCGCAGAATTTAAAGCGAGTTGCTGAGGTTTGGATGGACGAGTACGCGGAGTACATCTACCAGCGGCGTCCAGATTACCGCCACCTGTCACCGGGCGATGTGGCTTCTCAGAAGGAATTACGCGCCAAGCTAAACTGTCAGAATTTCAAGTGGTTCATGAACAAGGTGGCATGGGACTTGCCCAAATTCTACCCTCCGGTGGAGCCTCCTGCCGCTGCCTGGGGAGAGGTAGAGGAGCGTTTACTCAATACTAGGACTGTATCTCTGCTTCTGCCGATGAGGCATCACTATGTCCTTTCTCTCTTTATGCTGCATTGGGGTGTGAATATGTATAATGCCTTAAAGGGGTCCAGTGAATAGGGGTTTGGTCCAGCCACTGGGATCTGCACCAATCGGAAGAAGGGGAATTTTTCTCCCAAAATTAAGCGTCAGGTTGGATACTCGACCACCGCTCCATTCTGTCCCTATAGGCCTGCTGGAAAAACCCAAGTGGTGCGCTCAGCAGCCCTATAGGGAAAGAATTGAGCACGCTAACACCGATCGAGCATGCGCACTTCCACTCCATTCAAGTGGGATAAAACTACCCCACATTCTACCAATCAGTGCGGGTCCCAGATGTCAGCCCCCCACCGATGATCAAGATAACCTAGTTTCATCAGAGAACCCTTACAAGGGGGTTTTGTGGTTTTGATATAAATTCCTGCAGCAAATCCTGACAGTATTCAATGTTCACACTGTCTGGATTCCCCTCAATTGCAGGATCGAGTGGGCGATGACCACCTGTATGTGATCTGCATACTTGTTTTTATCGGCAAATCCCTATAATGGGGTTTTTAGGGCTTGAGATAAATTTCTGCAGTCACCCAATTATTCTGTAGATTAGTGAAGTGTGGCAGTGTGCATTGTTCATACAGTCAGGATTCCCCTCTATTTCCAGATATAGCGTGCTGACTATTTTCTCATCCGCAGATGAGAATATGGTTGGCTCGTGACCACACACGTCATCTGGAAATAGAGGGGATCCTGACTGTGTGTAAAATACACACTGTCAGGATTGACTAATCTGTAGAAATATTGAGTGAGTGCAAATATTCATCTCAAGCCCAGGAAACCTTTTTAAGCCAAGCGTACCCATGGTTTAAATGCGTTATTCCCTTATTCATAAGATTTGATCACTGGGTCTCACAATGGTCTCAAGAATTTGGCTCTGCAACTCTCCGTCTGATTGGAGCAGAGCATTTTTTTTTTCTCAGCGGCTATTTTTCATTTATGGTACCACCTAGTGTCCTATGCAACAGAATGGTAATTTATCCGTAAAAATCGGTTGCTACTAGGATGGTCCAATTTTTTTTGTATTCTCGCACCCATAGACTGGCATTGGCGAGTCTCGTCCGATTTACGCGGCAGCTCTCAGCATGCTGCGAGAAAAGAAAATCCGCCCTGCCTCATTGAATAACATGGGTCAGAGTGCACTCCCTTTCTTCTTGGATTGCACTCGTCCGAGTTATACGCCAGTGTGAGCGAGCCCTGACTGCACTACACCTGATTTAACACTATGGGGGTGGGGTTGATTTGTGTGGTGAGGCCCTTTAATTTCCAATTCTGCATGTACCCTGTTTCCCCCAAAATAAGACCTACCCTAAAAATAAGCCCTAGTAGGATTTTTGGGACTTTTTTTTTTAATAAGCCCTACTCTGTAAATAAGCCCTAGTTGCGTTTCCCAGCCCACACACTCACCAGACCTCCAAACAATCACATTTGGCAAGTGCTAATGGTGGATGGGCTCTCACACAGAGATCTGGTAGACAGTGTATTAAGTTTCCCTCTCTGCCCTCCTGTCGCCCCCTGCTGTACAGATCCGGAACAAGAAGTTCGGCCTATGTATAGATACCAAGCATGGGGCTCTGGGGTCTGAGCTGCGCCTGGACACCTGCATCAAGGGACGCAAGATGGACGCATGGAGCAGCCAGCAGGTAGGTGCCGCCTTCAGTATCCCGTGTGCTCGGAGAGTCCACACCACAGCTATGGGATCAGGACACTGACCCCTTCTGTCCTGCAGATCTTCACCCTGGGATGGAGGGAGGACATCCGTCCCGGAGACCCCCTGCACACAAAGAAGGTTTGTTGTGATGCCGTATCACACACCAGTCCTGTCACCCTCTTCGATTGCCATGGGATGAAGGGGAACCAGCTGTGGAAGTATACCCAGGTGAGCGCCGGGGGTGAGAGGGCTACAGGAATGGAATATGGCCTAATCCCAACCTTATGGATCTCCAAAGATCCTGAGTATAAAGGGCACACAGTTGGGGGAGGGGGGGGAGGATTTACTTTAAAGGATATGAACACATGGGACATTTATTTTGCTTAAATCAATTATTAGGGTCTAAAAAACATTTTTGCTATTGGGATTCACTAAAGGTTTTACACCTGTTGGGTTTTACAGGCTCTTGGTGTCTCAGCACTTTGTTGGCAGCAGAATGAGTTAACTGAAAATCCATCAGTGAGTTCATTCTGAGGGGAGAATTTGTAAATCTATTATCCTTATTTTTTTTTTTTTTTTGCTGACCTCTTCTCTGCTGATTTAGGACTACTATCTACATCATAGGGGACCTGAACTTTGATGTGATCATTAGTGATAAGTGAGCACTACCATGCTCGGGTGCTCAGTACTCGTAACTAGTGATGAGCGGGCACTACCATGCTCGGGTGCTCAGTACTCGTAACTAGTGATGAGCGGGCACTACCATGCTCGGGTGCTCAGTACTCGTAACTAGTGATGAGCGGGCACTACCATGCTCGGGTGCTCAGTACTTGTAACTAGTGATGAGCGGGCACTACCATGCTCGGGTGCTCAGTACTTGTAACTAGTGATGAGCGGGCACTACCATGCTCGGGTGCTCAGTACTTGTAACTAGTGATGAGCGGGCACTACCATGCTCGGGTGCTCAGTACTTGTAACTAGTGATGAGCGGGCACTACCATGCTCGGGTGCTCAGTACTTGTAACTAGTGATGAGCGAGCACTACCATGCTCAGGTGCTCAGTACTTGTAACTAGTGATGAGCGGGCACTACCATGCTCAGGTGCTCAGTACTTGTAACTAGTGATGAGCGGGCACTACCATGCTCAGGTGCTCAGTACTTGTAACTAGTGATGAGCGGGCACTACCATGCTCGGGTGCTCGGTACTTGTAACTAGTGATGAGCGGGCACTACCATGCTCAGGTGCTCTGTACTAGTAACTAGTGATGAGCGGGCACTACCATGCTCGGGTGCTCTGTACTTGTAACTAGTGATGAGTGAGCACTACCATGCTCAGGTGCTCAGTACTTGTAACTAGTGATGAGTGAGCACTACCATGCTCAGGTGCTCAGTACTTGTAACTAGTGATGAGCGAGCACTACCATGCTCAGGTGCTCAGTACTTGTAACTAGTGATGAGCGGGCACTACCATGCTCAGGTGCTCAGTACTTGTAACTAGTGATGAGCGGGCACTACCATGCTCAGGTGCTCTGTACTAGTAACTCGTGATGAGCGGGCACTACCATGCTCGGGTGCTCAGTACTTGTAACTAGTGATGAGCGGGCACTACCATGCTCGGGTGCTCAGTACTTGTAGCTAGTGATGAGTGGGCACTACCATGCTCGGGTGCTCGGTACTTGTAACTAGTGATGACCGGGCAATACCATGCTCGGGTGCTCAGTACTTGTAACTAGTGATGAGCGGGCACTACCATGCTCGGGTGCTCGGTACTTGTAACTAGTGATGAGCGGGCACTACCATGCTCGGGTGCTCAGTACTTGTAACTAGTGATGAGCGGGCACTACCATGCTCGGGTGCTCAGTACTTGTAACTAGTGATGAGCGGGCACTACTATCCTCAGGTGCTCGGTACTCGTAACTAGTGTGAGCGGGCACTACCATGCTCGGGTGCTCGGTACTCGTAACTAGTGATGAGCGGGCACTACCATGCTCGGGTGCTCAGTACTCGTAACTAGTGATGAGCGGGCACTACCATGCTCGGGTGCTTGGTACTCGTAACTAGTGATGAGCGGGCACTACTATGCTCAGGTGCTCGGTACTCGTAACTAGTGTGAGCGGGCACTACCATGCTCAGGTGCTTGGTACTCGTAACTAGTGATGAGCGGGCACTACCATGCTCGGGTGCTTGGTACTCGTAACTAGTGATGAGCGGGCACTACTATGCTCAGGTGCTCGGTACTCGTAACTAGTGTGAGCGGGCACTACCATGCTCAGGTGCTTGGTACTTAGAGCAATTGGATGCTCAGGTTGACGTGAATTGAGCACCCGAGTATAATGAAAGTCAATAGTATTTTTCCGGGAAAGCTTCTGTAAAAATGCTTGAATTTCCCATTGACTTTCATTATACTCAGGTACTCCAGTTGTGCCCATTTGAACGTCCAACTACTGTTTACGAGTACTGAGCACCCGAGCATGGTAGTGCCCGCTCATCACTAGTTACGAGTACTGAGCACCCGAGCATGGTAGTGCCCGCTCATCACTAGTTACGAGTACAGAGCCCCCGAGCATGGTAGTGCCCGCTCATCACTAGTTACGAGTACTGAGCACCCGAGCATGGTAGTGCCCGCTCATCACTAGTTACGAGTACTGAGCACCCGAGCATGGTAGTGCCCGCTCATCACTAGTTACGAGTACTGAGCACCCGAGCATGGTAGTGCTCGCTCATCACTAGTTACGAGTACTGAGCACCCGAGCATGGTAGTGCTCGCTCATCACTAGTTACGAGTACTGAGCCCCCGAGCATGGTAGTGCTCGCTCATCACTAGTTACGAGTACTGAGCACCCGAACATGGTAGTGCCCGCTCATCACTAGTTACGAGTACTGAGCACCCGATCATGGTAGTGCTCACTCATGACTAGATACGAGTACTGAGCACCCGAGCATGGTAGTGCCCGCTCATCACTAGTTACCAGTACTGAGCACCTGAGCATGGTAGTGCACACTCATCACTAGTTACGACTACTGAGCCCCCGAGCATGGTAGTGCTCGCTCATCACTAGTTACGAGTACTGAGCACCCGAACATGGTAGTGCCCGCTCATCACTAGTTACGAGTACTGAGCACCCGATCATGGTAGTGCTCACTCATGACTAGATACGAGTACTGAGCACCCGAGCATGGTAGTGCCCGCTCATCACTAGTTACCAGTACTGAGCACCTGAGCATGGTAGTGCTCGCTCATCACTAGTTACGAGTATTGATCACCTGAGCATGGTAGTGCCTGCTCATCACTAGTTATGAGTACTGAGCACCCGAGCATGGTAGTGCCCACTCATCACTAGTTACGAGTACAGAGCACCTGAGCATGGTAGTGCCCGCTCATCACTAGTTACGAGTACAGAGCACCTGAGCATGGTAGTGCCCGCTCATCACTAGTTACAAGTACCGAACACCCGAGCATGGTAGTGCCCGCTCATCACTAGTTACCAGTACAGAGCACCCGAGCATGGTAGTGCCCGCTCAGCACTAGTTACGAGTACTGAGCACCCGAGCATGGTAGTGCCCACTAATCACTAGTTATGAGTACTGAGCACCTGAGCATGGTAGTGCCCACTCATCACTAGTTACGAGTACAGAGCACCTGAGCATGGTAGTGCCCGCTCATCACTAGTTACGAGTACAGAGCACCTGAGCATGGTAGTGCCCGCTCATCACTAGTTACAAGTACCGAACACCCGAGCATGGTAGTGCCCGCTCATCACTAGTTACCAGTACAGAGCACCCGAGCATGGTAGTGCCCGCTCAGCACTAGTTACGAGTACTGAGCACCCGAGCATGGTAGTGCCCACTAATCACTAGTTATGAGTACTGAGCACCTGAGCATGGTAGTGCCCACTCATCACTAGTTACGAGTACAGAGCACCTGAGCATGGTAGTGCCCGCTCATCACTAGTTACGAGTACAGAGCACCTGAGCATGGTAGTGCCCGCTCATCACTAGTGGTCATAGGAGCTCAGGAAAAGACAGATAAAATAGTTACAAACTCTGTTTAAGGGTCTGTCCGCACTGGGAAATGTAGGTCTCTTAAGAAAATTCCACTTCCTCTGGCAGAATTCCGCACCCGCGACAAAATCCGCACCAAAAACGCACCCAAATCCGCATGCGGTTTTGCCACGGTTTGTTGCGTTTTTGGTGCGGTTTTTCCGCGGATTGGTCTCTGCAGTTTTTTACCATTATCTATGGCAAAAACGCAGGTACCTGTGGGAAAGAAGTGACATGCTAGTTCTTTTTGCTGCAGAAAATCTGCAGGAATTCTGCAGCAAAACCTATAGGGAAAAAACGCAGTGTGCGCACAGCATTTTGGATTTCCCATAGATTTTGCCGGGGAAGGACTGCAGCAAGGTTAGGAACAAAAACCGCACTTTTTCTGTAGCAAAAACCGCGGCAAATCCGTGGCAAAAAATGCAGTGTGCGCACAGGGCCTAAGGCGGATTCTTAGATAATTCATTCTGCATTCAGCAATAAATAAAGCAACACCAATGCTAGAGATTTGTGACCACATCAATGTTGAGCTGAACTTTGATGTGGTCATAAAACAGCAAAGCACAAACACTAACCTCTGATTGTCACACCCGGTCAGCGTAGGGGCAATTATACAAACATTATTTGCCCAAAGGGCAACAAGAGGTACCCTAACTAAAGACCTAATAAAATAAACTTTATTAAATTATATAAATGGACAAGGATTAAAAATGGCAGGTGGGAGGCCAATTCTGTATTAGATGAGTGCGGCCGCGGACCGACACTGCTCTGGATAATTCCTAACCGTAATATGGCTGGCTATCACCTACACTGCCTAACGGCTAATAGCCTCCCCGACATGTTTCGCCATGACTGGCTTCATCAGGGGACTGAGGCTATAAAACAGCAAAGTGAACCTCAGGAGAAGACAGATAAGAGTCACAAACTCACCATTAATCCGCCATAGCAGGCTCAGTGCCCATTGGGCATTATTAGTGTGTTTCCTTCACTATGCGAATACCTTTCCAGGAGGAATAACAGAGGAACAGCACAATGCAGAGTTCAGAGTTACAATATGTGCCCAGGCTAAATTCTCTAATGTATTTTTTTCTATGTCCTAGGACAAGACAATTTATCACCCGACCAGCAACAGCTGCATGGACGCCAGCGGGTCCGACCACAAAATATTCATGAACATCTGCAACCCCAAATCCCTGTCCCAACAATGGACTTTTGAAAAAACCAACGTCACAGTCTTAGAAACCTTCAACCGAGAGCGGGGCCTCTAGCAGCGGAGCCGAGAGCGGGGTCTCTAGCAGCGGAGCCGAGAGCGGGGTCTCTAGCAGCGGGGCCTCTAGCAGCGGGGCCGAGCGGACTATACATATATAAATAGGAATATATATATTTTAAATCTATATTTTTTACTGTTGGGTGAGAAATCATTTTCCTCCCGGGAAGAAGATGTATTATTTTTTTTTCTCATGCATTATTGGGATGGGGATGAAAAAAAAAAATCACTTGGGAAATCCTGAATGTGTAAATGTGTGCTGTTGTATTCTTACATGATGCTGCTAGTGATCACAATGGGGGAATACTGATACAAATCAGCGCAAATTATCATTTCGGGGGACCCCTATTTACCAGTCAGATCCGAGGTCTCTGGGGAGATACGAGTTTTCTTCCTTGGGCACCGACTTGTGAAATGGTGGGCATGCTGGGCTTTGTAGTTTTCCCACGGATGTCAAGCTGGTGATTGCTGATTGCTGAGATTTTATGCTACCTGCGTTATATTTTATATTTGTGTGTAATTCTTCAATTAATTTTTATAAGCAAAATGTACAAACTTTTTGCTGTTTGCAACAAACCAATCAAAGAAATGTAAAATCACTCATCGCAACTAAGATAATAAATGGTTTCCCCACATTCAACAGTCCTTCTGGCTGTTATGACCTGCTATATCTTCAGTACTTAGCAGTGTCCTGGCTGTTATGACCTGCTATATCTTCAGTACTTAGTAGAGTTATGCTGGCTGTTATGACCTGCTATATCTTCAGTACGTAGTAGAGCCCTTCTGGCTGTTATGACCTGCTATATCTTCAGTACTTAGTAGAACCCTTCCGGCTGTTATGACCTGCTATATCTTCAGTACTTAGTAGAGCCCTTCTGGCTGTTATGACCCGCTATATCTTCAGTATTTAGTAGAGTCCTGGCTGTTATGACCTGCTATATATTCAGTAAATACTAGTGTCCTGGCTGTTATGACCTGCTATATTTTCAGTACTTAGTAGAGCTCTACTGGCTGTTTTGACCCGCTATATCTTCAGTACTTAGTAGAGTCCTTCTGGCTGTTATGACCTGCTATATTTTCAGTACTTAGTAGAGCTCCACTGGCTGTTTTGACCCGCTATATCTTCAGTACTTAGTAGAGCCCTTCTGGCTGTTATGACCTGTTATATCTTCAGTACTTAGTAGTGTCCTGGCTGTTATGACCTTGCTATGTTTTCAGTACTTAGTAAATTCCATCTGGCTGTTATGACCTGCTATAAATATGATACATAGCCTGGCATCAGTGTTCCTGAGACATCCTTCACCCAGTCCTTTTGGGCAATGGCCTCCAGGTCACTAATATTCTTGATTTTTCTGTTGCACCTGTCTTCTTCACATCTCATCAAAGATTTTGAGGAGCAAATTAGGTAATGGTCACCCCAAGTGACTGTTCCCAGAGATACAACAAGAAGCAGAGTTTGCAATTTCACCGTTACAGGAACACCAGTTACACTACCTGATAAAAGAAGAAGCTGGTGTCTGGTATGCATCAGGTTACAACAGCCAAAGGGTCTCTACTATTCTCATTAAAGGGGTGAACAAGTCAGAGACTGCAGTAGTCGGTAAAAGTGCCAAATTGTGGAGCATTTGGGGGAAAGCATGTTATATCAGTTGTATTCAGACATTTAATAATCAAATCTGCAGCAGGTTATAACAGCCAGAGGGGCTCTACTATTTTTGTAATGAGGTAAACAATTCAGAGACTGCAGTAGTCTGTAAAAGTGCCATTTTGTGGTGAATTTGGGGAAAAGAATTGGCATTTTGGGTTGAATTTGGTTGTGTTCAGACATTTACTAATGATCAAGTCTGCAGCAGGTTATAACAGCCAGAGGGGTTCTACTATTTTCATGATGGCCATGAACAATTCAGAGACTGAAATAGTCAGTAAAAGTGGTATTTTATGGTGAATTTGGGGAAAGAACATATTATATCAGTTGTGTTCAGATATCTACTAACCATCAATTTTGCAGCAGGTTATAACAGCCAGAGGAGCTTTACTATTTTCATGTAGGGAGTGAAGAATTCAGAGGCTGCAGTAGTCAATAAAAGTGACATTTTGTGGTGAATTTGGGGAAAGCACTTTATATCAGTTGTGTTCAGACATTTACTACCCATCAAATCTGCAGCAGGTTATAACAGCCAGAGGGGCTGTACTATTTTCATGAAGGGGGTGAGCAATTCAGACTTCAGTAGTCAATAAAAATGGCATTTTGTGGTGAATTTGGGGGAAAGCACATGTTATCAATTCTGTTCACATATTTACTTATCAAATCTGCAGCAGGTTATAACAGCCAGAAGGGCTCTACTATTTTCATGAAAGGGTTGAACAATTCAGAGACTGAAAGTCACTAAAAGTGGCATCTTCTTGTGAATTTGGGGAAAGCACGTTATGCCAGTTCTGTTCAGACATTTACTAATCATCAAATCTGCAGCAGGTTATAACAGCCAGAGGGGCTCTACTATTTTCATGAAGGGGGTGAACAATTCAGTTGTGTTCAAACATTTACATTAGTTCATTGCAAACAGCGGAAACCTAATTTTCATAAAGAGTGACTCATTTTGATACTGTTTATGTCCTTCCAACCCAAAAGCTAAAACGTCAGGTTTGATTAGAGTTTATTTACAGAGTAGATGTTGTTCCGGGTGATTCAGATGAAGTGCGGTGGGTATAAAATATCTGCAATGATGTCTCATGGAGAGAATCGGTGATCCTGCCCTCCTGTCTCTCTGTAGAACACATCATACAGCAGTACTAAGCAGTGCAGCTGTGAATCCAGCACTAGGGTGAGATAAAACACTTACTAGAAAGCAGCCCCATCTCTGTGTCTCTCTGCAGCTTTTCCGTATTTGCTTCTGAACGGTCATCTGTACGGATATAGAGGGACCCCGTTACGATCATCTCTCTACAGAGTTAAAGGCTGAAAGTGTGCCCAAGTCTGTAAGAGATCCCCTTTAAATGCAGCATCATTAGAATAACCAGCTTGTAAACTTCGGGGAAGAGCAAATAGCTAAACTTGAACTATTACTAGTGCCTTGCAGGACAAGAAGAAAGCGGCCTGAGCTGGAACGTGGCGACTGTGCAATGTGTTTCCTCACCTTTTACCTCTCTGTACCCACAAGCCATTTGTATGAGTGAGACTTTCTGACCATTGAGTGAGTGCGGCGTTGTATGTGCACCTCTGAGCAATGGCCCCTGTGCGACCGACAAAAGGGGCTGCGACAGCTTTACACCCCATGCAGTATCTGATGCAGTAATGTGGGGGGGTTAGATTTTTTTTTATTATTTTTTTTTTTATTAATTTACATTAAAGGATTTTCCCGGGGGAGTGGGAATTATTTAGATATTTTGCAAATTCAAAGAAATTACTAATGTATTTTAATTGTAAAATCTGCATCACTGTTCCAATCTCAGACCCACTCTTGTGGTTCCGGCAGCTCCATTTCCTCATCTGTTTCGACACAGATTTCCTCCTCTTCTCTGTATGTTAGTCCCAGATGAAGGGGGCTGGCTGTGGTCCCCCGATGAATGGGGCTGGCTATGGTGTCTGGTGTCTAACTACAGGCCCTGGTATCAGTCTATAGCCTTCGGTATCTGGCTACAGCCCCCAGTGGCTGGCATCTGCCTACAGTCCCTAGTGTCTGGCTATGGCCCCCGGTGGCTAGCGTCTGCCTACAGTCCCTAGTGTCTGGCGTCTGGCTATGGCCCCCGGTGGCTAGCGTCTGCCTACAGTCCCTAGTGTCTGGCTATGGCCCCCGGTGGCCAGAGTCTTGCGGCTGGCTGTGGCCCCCGGTGTCTGGCGTCTGCCTACTGTCTAGTGTCTGGCGTCTGCCTACAGTCCCTAGTGTCTGGCGTCTGGCTATGGCCCCCGGTGTCTGGCTTCTGGCTGCGGGCCCCGGTGTCTGGCTTCTGGCTGCGGCCCCTGGTGGCCAGCGTCTGGCTGCGGCCCCCGGTAGCCAGCGTCTGGCTGCGGCCCCTGGAGTCTGGCGGCTGGCTGCGGCCCCCGGTGGCCAGCGTCTGGCTGCAGCCCCTGGAGTCTGGCGGCTGGCTGCAGCCCCTGGAGTCTGGCGGCTGGCTGCGGCCCCCGGTGGCCAGCGTCTGGTTCGTCCCCTGGAGTCTGGCGGCTGGCTGCGGCCCCCGGTGGCCAGCGTCTGGCTGCAGCCCCTGGAGTATGGCGGCTGGCTGCGGCCCCCGGTGGCCAGCGTCTGGTTCGGCCCCTGGAGTCTGGCGGCTGGCTGCGGCCCCCGGTGTCGGGCTTCTGACTGCGGCCCCCGGTGGCCAGCGTCCGGCTGCAACCCCTGGAGTCTGGCGGCTGGCTGTGGCCCCTGGTGTCAAGGGGCTGGCTAAGAGGCTCATATCATTAGCTAAGCCAGACCCCTTATCTGTGTAAAGGCCCTATATGATTGAGAAGGGGGCTGTCTTTGTGAATGATCTGAGCCTGACACTAGCCCCCTTCATCCAAGTCACTAAACCACAGAGGTCATTTTTGATAAAAATAATTTGCCAATCACATAAGAGGGCGCGGCCGAGGAGATCAGGATTATGGCCAATGGCGCCACTGACAGAGTGATTTATCTCAGAAGGTAATGGAGACCATTCATCTCAATAGGAGTTGTAGAACTGGACAAAGAAAAAAACTATTTTAAAAGATACCTCAAACTTTGCAGACAGACTAGATTCTTCAGCATGGAGGGACACAGCTTAGAGCAGAGTGTACGGCCGGTATACAGATATGCTGGGTTAACGGTTGCTTTAGGGACATGATAATGGTTATGTCTGGCACCGCAGCTCAGTCCGATTGACCTGTTGCCTACAGATAACTTTGACATGGAAGTAATGATTCTTAGATATGTTAGTGGTTACCTGTAGTTAATACACTTGCAGTGAGTTTCGGTATGCAATCTTCATTCATTTTCAGATCCTCTAATATGCAGTTTGTAGCCTGTGCAAGGTTCAGATGTTTCTCTTGCGGGAGCATCTCTTCCAGTAATATAGGCTGGATATGAGCTTGTAGGACCCTCTGATATGCAGTTTGTAGCCTGTTCCAAGCTTCAGATATTTCTTTTGTGGGAGCATCTCTCCCAGGAATATAGGCTGGATATGAGCTTTTCAGACCCTCTGATATGCAATTCAGAGTTTCAGATATTTCTTTTCTGGGAGCGGCTCTCCCATTAATACAGGCTGGATATGAGCTTTTCAGACCCTCTGATATGCAGTTTGTAGCCTATTCCAAGTTTCAGATATATCTCTTGTGGGAGCGACTCTCCTAGTAATATAGGCTGGACATAAGCTGTGTGTGTATCCAGGGTGCGTTCGTGTATCTGCACAGCTCGAGAGCTGCACCTATTTTCTTTCAATGTGCTTTATTCCATGTCTGTAGTCAGTTTTCTCTGCCCTCTTTGAGACTTTCTCCCTTCTCCACATTGTAGGATCTGTGTACAACCTCCTCTCGCTGTTTGATGTTATCTACATGTCTATGAAACATGGTCTAAAAATACTCAATTCACAGGAAAATTCTATCTTCAGTGAGTGCAGACTTTCCCATTGCTGAGATGGCAGTTGGTGCACGGAAGTTTTATGGACAACTCCCAAGCTCCTCCTCCCTCCATAGAATCTTACAAGCAGCAATTGTAATCTCTTATCTTACCCATTCAAAAATCTGTCTTCACTGAATACAGATTTTACCTGTGAATTGAAAACTTTGAGACTGAATAAGGTCCAGGAGGACAAAGGAATACATGTCACAATGCTTCTTATCTTACTATTAATTTATGAAATATAATTTAAAAAGAATAATACTCTTTAAAATGGGCTGAGCTGCAATACCAGACACAACCTGCGTATAAACGTGGCGCTGTTTTCTAATTTTGCACAACCCCTTTAACACTCCATTGCCCTGATAGGTCATTTTATTCCTGTAGCTATCGGCCATTACAGATGAGTAGTGTATACCACGTCCCTCTGGGGTTCCGGTCAGTATAGCTCACGTTCGGCTTGTGTGGGTGGAACGCTGTGTTACCGTGTAATCTACGACCTACCTCTGCCTCCAGGACTCAGCGGCACAACTCCATGTTGTATGTTTTTTTTTTTTTCCTAGGTTGTTTATATGTATAGTCAGTGTTTCTGTATTTTACTACATTTTATACAGATTATATACGGTATACCGTCGATCGCTCTATAACCAGTAATTTGGGGAGGGGGTCTACACTGCAACTGAAAAATTGCATGAGACCCGCTAGCAATTTTTATTATTCCCTATGAAGTAAAAAAAAAAAATAATTGCATGGTGATCTACACTCAAGATGGTAGTCACCACTAACCAAGACGGTCTCTGACTACTCTACACTTCCCGTCTTTATGGCTTCACTCCCCCATTGTGGTCAGTTGTAGACTGTGGTAATCCCCTGCTGGGTGTCCTGATATAAGGGACTTGGCTCCAGTGGTTGGGCCGAGCCAGACCATGGTTCATGGACGTGTGATACCAGCCATAACCTCAAAGATGCGGGACCATTAAGCCCAAGTTGATCATATATATTACATACGTTGAAACCCACATCTTGAGAATGGAGCCCCATCATGTTCCACTGGGAAAGGTGAATCAAGCTTTGACGTTGTCAAACAACCCCCTTTGTTCACATCATCCCATCAGACATGACGTATATTCTTTGACTATGGCCATAGAAAAGCCCTTAAAGGGCACCTGTCTAAATTATATTTCACCAAAATAGTGAACTGTTCGCATATGTCTTGACACAATAATAAAGATACCTGTTTTGTAGGCATTTGATGTGCCATTGGTGAGATATTACGTTGTCAGACAACCCCCTTTGTTCACATCCAATCAGACATGACACATATTGTTTGACTATGGCCATCGAAATACATTTTACCAAACTAGTGATATTGTGGCATATGTCTTAGCGTAACAATAAAATTATACCAGTCTTGTAAGCATCCAGCGCTGAGAAATCAAGCTTTGACATTGTCAAACAATCCCTTTGTTCACATCCCATCAGACATGACGTATATTCTTTGACTATGGCCATCAAAAAGCCCTTAAAGGGAACCTGTCTAAATAATTACATTTTACCAAACTAGTGATCTGTTGGCATATGTCTTGGCACAACAATAAAAAGATACCTGTCTTGTAGGCATTTGATGTGCCAGTGGTGAGAAATTACGTTGTCAGGCAACCCCCTTTTTTCACCTCTAATCCGACATGATGTATATTCTTTGACTATGGCCATCGAAATACATTTTACCAAACTAGTGATATTGTGGCATATGTCTTAGCAAACAATAAAAGGACACCTGTCTTGTAGACATTTGATGTGCCAGCACTGCGAAATCAAGCTTTGACGTTGTCAAACAATCCCTTTGTTCACATCCCATCAGACATGACGTATATTCTTTGACTATGGCCATCGAAAAGCCCTTAAAGGAACCTGTCTAAATAATTACATTTTACCAAACTAGTGATCTGTTGGCATATGTCTTGGCACAACAATAAAAAGATACCTGTCTTGTAGGCATATGATGTGCCAGCGGTGAGAAATGACGTTGTCAGGCAACCCCCTTTGTTCACATGCAATCAGACATGACACATATTCTTTGACTATGGCCATCGAAAAACCCTTAAAGGGAACCTGTCTAAATAATTACATTTTACCAAACTAGTGATATTGTGGTATATGTCTTAGCATAACAATAAAATACCTGTCTTGTAAGCATCCGATGTGCCAGCGCTGAGAAATCAGACTTTGACGTTGTCAGACAACCCCCTTTGTTCACATCCAATCAGACATGACATATATTCTTTCACTATGGCCATCGAAAAACCCTTAAAGGGAACCCGTCTAAATAATTAAATTTTAGTAAATTAGTGATCTGATGGCATATGTCTTAGCGTAACAATAAAATAGTATCAGTCTTGTAGTCATAATTAACCAGGAGGTGTATTGGGGGGGGTGACCATGCACCACGCCCCCATTGCACTTCCAGGCTAATTTGCATGTTGCTTCAAAGCTTGATTTCTCCGTGCTGGCACATTGGATACCTACAAGACTGGTATCTTTACTGTACAGCTGTACAATTAGTAAAATCCTTTCTTTTTAAAATGATTAATTACCGTGATGTTTTGCAGGTAAAACTGCGGTAATGCCGGTATAATTTTTAGACTGAATACCTCTCTTTGCCCAATTAATGTGGCTGTGGTTTTAGCTGCACGTGGCACTACAATGTGGAAATATGTCCCGTTACATACAGCAATGGTTATTTTTAAGCTTGAAACTTTAGCATTAGCTCTATAGATCATCTTTATTATTTTTTTTATGCCCCTTTTTTGTTGTTTTCACTTATTTTTTAGCTTGTTTTTAGCATTAGCTCTATAGATCATCTTTATTTTATTTTTTTATGTCCCTTTTTACTGTTTCCACTTATTTTTGAGCTTATTTTCAGCATTAGATCTATAGATCATCTTTATTTTATTTTTGTATGCCCCTTTTTGCTGTTTTCATTTATTTTTGAGCTTATTTTCAGCATTAGATCTATAGATCATTATTTTATTTTTTTTATTCCCCTTTTTGTTGTTTTCACTTATTTTTGAGCTTGTTTTTAGCATTAGATCTATAGATCATCTTTATTTTTTTTTATGCCCCTTTTTGTTGTTTTCACTTATTTTTGAGCTTATTTTCAGCATTAGAGCTATAGATCATCTTTATTTTATTTTTTTATGCCCCTTTTTGTTGTTTTCACTTATTTTTGAGCTTATTTTCAGCATTAGAGCTATAGATCATCTATATTTTATTTTTTTATGCCCCTTTTTGTTTTCACTTATTTTTGAGCTTATTTTCAGCATTAGATCTATAGATCATCATTATTTTATTTTTGTATGCCCCTTTTTGCCGTTTTCACTTATTTTTAAGCCTGTTTTTAGCATTAGATCTATAGATCATCTTTATTTTATTTTTTTTATGCCCCTTTTTGCTGTTTTCATGTATTTTTTAATTTGTTTTTCACTCTACCTACTATAGATAAAATTTTGACAGATCTGCGATTCTTCCTCCATAGTTACAATTGGATAATTTTTGGACAATTGGTAATTTTTAGTCAGACTTAAAATTGAAATTATAGGCCAACTTTTTTGAAAAAAAAATTCGAAATCACAAGAAGGGTATTATTGGGCTATTTTTTTTTTGTTCTTTTCATTGATGGAACCTGCCAAAAGTGAGTTTGTAAATATCAGAACTAAATGATCTTGTACAAGAAAGACATATAGGAAAAGATGAGATGATGATCGTTATGCATGAGTGTATGAGATCTCACCACCATGGGGAAGGGGTGTCAAAGGAGAGGCCATCCTATGGCCACCATGCAGGTGACCTTGAAATGTATGTATAAAATGCTCCTGTATCGTTGTCATCCGTTATTATGGACGGTGTATTGTATCCTATGCCAAAAATCCCAGGTTGTCTCCGTGATGGACGCCTCTCGGCTGCGAAGTCTTAACGTTTTGCCGTCCAATAGTGTAAACTGTCTTTGACCATCGTATTTCTAGTTTGGGTCTCTTGTGGCGCGGAGGTGGAGCCGCTGGTGGCCCGAATCCTTTAAGTGGCCCATAAAACGGGGTCCCATAATTGCTCTAATTCTAGGAACTTTTAATCAATGGGGGGATCGGGCGATTCTAGCACTTTAACCTTAGTGGCTTGGATAATCCTTGATGATTTTTTCTGACATTGCATTGCTAGGTTTTTAAAAAAAAAGGCTGAAAGAAAAAACTTATTTTGTAATGTATTTAAATTAAATAAATTTTTCAAAGATTTCTTAACGTGTGTTGTGTTATTGAGGTGGAAACCGGATTTTTTTATACATATGCACACTACAGTTTCAAAGTTTAGGGTCACTTAAATATTTCCTTATTTTTGAAAGACAAGCACATTTTTTTCAGTGAAGCTAACATTAAATTAAACAGAAATACACACTATACATTGTTAATGTGGTAAATGACTGTTCTAGCTGCAAACGTCTGGCTTTTAATGCAATATCTACATAGGTGTATAGAGGCCCATTTCCAATAACTACCACTCCAGTGTTCTAATGGTACATTGGGTTTGCTAACTGTGTTAGAAGGCTAATGCATGTTTAGAAATCCCTTGAAAACCCTTGTGCAAGTATGTTAGCACAGCTGAAAACAGTTTTGCTGATTAGAGAAGCTATAAAACGGACCTTCCTTTGAGCTAGTTGAGAATCTGGAGCATTACATTTGTTAGTTCCATTAAACTCTCAAAATACCCAGAAAAAGAGAACTTTCATGTGAAACTCGACAGTCTATTCTTCTTCTTAGAAATAAAAGATATTCCATGCGAGAAATTGCCAAGAAACTGAAGATTTCCTACAACTGTGTACTACTCCCTTCAGAGGAGAGCACAAACAGGCTCTAACCAGAGTAAAAAAAATAAATCTTTTTATATAGCGCTAACCTATTCCGCAGCGCTTTACATACATCAGGAACACTGTCCCCATCGGGGCTCACAATCTAAGGTCCCTATCTGTATGTTTTTGTAATGTGGGAGGAAACCGGAGAACCCGGAGGAAACCCACGCAAACACAGGGAGAACATGCAAACTCCTTGCAGATGGTGTCCTTGGTGGGATTCGAACCCAGGACCCCAGCGCTGCAAGACTGCAGTGCTAACCACTGAGCCACCGTGCCGCTCATAAAGTAGAGTAGAAAGAGAAATGGGAGGCCACGCTGCACAACTGAGCAACAAGACAAGTGCATTAGAATCTCTAGTTTGAGAAATCGACACCTCACAGGACCTCAACTGGCAGCTTCATTAAATAGTACCCGCAAAACGCCAGTGTCAACATCTATAGTGAAGAGGCGACTCCGGGATGCTGGTCTTCGGGGCAGAGTGGCAAAGGAAAAGCCATATCAGACTGGCTAATAAAAGAAAAAGATTAATATGGGCAAAAGAACAGACATTGGACAAACGAAGATTGGTAAAAAAAGTGTTATGGACAGACGAATCAAAGTTTTAGGTGTTTGGATCACACAGAAGAACATTTGTGAGACGCACAACAACTGAAAAGATGCTGGAAGAGTGCCTGACGCCATCTGTCAAGCATGGTGGAGGTAATGTGATGGTCTGGGGTTGCTTTGGCGTTGGTACTGTGGGAGATTTGTACAAAGTAAAAGGGATTTTGAATAAGGAAGGCTTTCACTCCATTTTGTAACACCACACCATACCATGCCATGCCATACCATACCATACCCTACCCTGTGGACAGCACTTGATTGGAGCCAATTTCATCCTACAACAGGACAATGACCCAAAGCACACCTCCAAATTATGCATGAGCTATTTAGGGAAGAAGCAGGAGCTGGTATTCTATCTGTAATGGAGTGGCCAGCCCAGTCACCAGATCTCAACCCTATTGAGCTGTTGTGGGAGCAGCTTGACCGTAAGGTGCAAAAAGTGCCCATCAAGCCAATCCAACTTGTGGGAGGGGGAAGCATGGGGCGAAATATCTCCAGATTACCTCCGCAAATTAACAGCCAGAATGCCAAAGGTCTGCAAAGCTGGAATTGCTGCAAAGGAGCATGACGTATCTATAGGGATAAGCGGGTCTCCAATGACAAACTTCCCCTTACCACTATACTTAAAAATAACGACACAGACTACGACTTTATTGCCGAATGGCCAAAGCTTTATTAAACCGTATATATGTACCAAACTCTTGGCTCAACATGCCACCCCATTAACAACTGAACCTGTACATATATACATATTATCCACAAAATGACACCTGATAGGTCCATCCGAGAGGGCAACCATCATTCCTATCCCCCAGCCGTAACCTCCAACCGGCCCAGGGGACCACCTCGGCCGTGACCAACCGACCCGAGGTGTGGGGTAATTAACGTTCCATCGTTAATTACCCCTCCCCAGAACCTGCAGGACCTCCGCCCACAAGTTCCCATCCAAATCGAAGCCACTCTCCCTGAGTGGCTTCATACCAACCAACCTACGGTCGGTACACCAAACCTCTATGAACGGACCTATCACCCCGCCACAGACCGGCCAAGTGACCCCTTACTTGGCCCGGGCCCTCCACACCCCCAATGCTTGTTCCAATCCATCCCTCAAACCCAACATCCACAAATCCAAACCTATATCCGTGAGATGGACCCCATCTCGCCTCAAATACTGCTCGGTGGACTCCTCCAACTCCCTATGACGAACCACCAAACCTCCGTTCCGCGCTACGAACCTGCCAATCGCTCGATTCAATTTTACCTGGGCCCTGTTGATCCGATCCACCGACCTCGCGAAACGCCACTGCATCCGGGCTATGATATCAGACCACACAATCACGATGCCAGGGAACGCCCTCCACAAATGAAGCAAGTCCAACTTAATATCCCTTTTTAATTCTCTCGCCGCCCTCACTCCAAGGTCATTCCCCCCCACATGCAGAATTAGAACATCAGGTTCCCGGTCAATACGGCTATAATACGCCACTTCAGGGCAAACTCTACCCCAAGTCATGCCCCGGATTCCGAGGCATTTCACACGGGCTTCCGACATCGCCACTCCGAGCTGCCGACCGTCCCGACGAACATACGCCCGCAAAGCTCCCCAAAACACAAAGGAGTGCCCGAGAATCCACACGAGGCATGGACCTACAAAATATAAAGACCATGAATACAACAACAATTGCACAAGAAAAAACTGCCCACCAAACACTAACTCAATCAAGTAACCCTGTCACCAACCATCACCTAACCAGGTGTGGTCTAATATACAAACGAAACCTGGAAGATTCCCATCTCCTAATCCGCCGGATCCAATCCTCACTCAGCCCCCACCTAGCCGCTTCGGTCGCTGCCCCAATTCTAAAGGAGTGGGACCCGTAATCCCTTGGTTCCTCCCCCGCCCGTACTAAAGCCAACTTCAGCACTGCGATAAACTGGAATCGCGATAAAGCGGATCCATCCACATTCCTAAGGAAAACACCGGGGTAGCCACCCCGCACCTTCAAAAACTCCGTCACCTGAACCACTGGGCATAGGTGACGCCCTGGCAATTCAAACAATACCACCAGACGTCCGCAACCTATTTGATCCGTCTTTGAAAACCGCAGCTGGCACTCAACTCTATCCCTCCCAAGCATAACATCCTCCAACAACAGTCCGCCTACTGCATGCCTGGCCGGGCTAACCAATTCTCCGATGCGAAAAGCCCCAAAAAATGCCAATACAAAGGCAACCGTAAACAAGGCTCGTTCATAAGCGGACGAGCATTTATCCCCCAAACACCCCACCAAACGAACCAACAAAGGAAACGCTATTGGCCGTCTCCTGTCTCGCGACCGCGCCCCCTTCCGAAAGCCCTTCATCGCCTGCCACACCAGAAAATCCTTCGTCGCGTCCCGAACCCCTTGCAGTTTAAACAAGAAGGCCAACGCCGCCAACTTGTAACCTATCACCGAAACAGACCGACCTGCTGAAAAATCCCTGCTAATCAATGTCAAAACCCCCAGCACTCGGCCTGTATAACCAGGCTCCATAAAATCCACTTTCTCCAATTCCTCCCATTCCTGCCACACAGCCTGGTATCGGCACCAAGTAGCCTCAGCCACCGATCTCCTGATTCCCTCAAATGCTACACCGACGCCAGGTCCCAAAGCCATGCCGGGCATAGTTCTCCATCCTCGTCCGCTCCTGGCACCAGTCTCCTGAACCTGTGGAACTGAAAACGAGAGAGCGCATCAGCCACTTAATTCTGCACTCCCGTCACATGCCGCGCCACCACGCAAATGTTTAGTTCTAAACAACGCAACACCAAATGTCTCAAGTACCCCACTACCGGGGGGCGATTTTGCCGACAATGAATTGATCGAATGCACCACTGCCGTGTTATCACAATGCAAGCAAAGCTTTTTGCCCGCAAATTCTGGGCCCCACAACTGCACCGCCACTATGATGGGGAACAATTCCAGCAGCGCCAAATTCTTCACCAATCCCTTTTCCACCCGAAGCCGTGGCCATTTGCCAACACACCAATGTGTCCGAAAAATTGCCCCAAAACCCGATGCCCCCGCCGCATCCGTAAACAGTTCCAGCTGGCTATTTGACAATGCCTTGCTCATCCACAACGCCCGTCCATTGTATCGTTCGAGGAATGCATCCCACACCAGCAAATCTCCTTTCATCACCTTTGTCACTCTGACAACATGATTCGGCACAATCACCCCTGCCATCGCGCTCGCCAGTCGCCTGTTAAATATTCGCCCCATCGGTATAATGCGACAGGCAAAATTCAACTTCCCAAGCACTGACTGCAGATCCCGTAACCGCACCTTCTTAGCCCGGTTCAACAACTGAACCGACGCCTTCAAATCACGCAGCTTGCCCTCCGGCAATCGGCATTCCATAGCCACCGTGTCAATTTCAATGCCCAGAAAACACAGGGACGTCACTGGCCCTTCCGTTTTCTCCTGCACCAGCGGAATGCCCAGACTTCCTGCAATGCGTTCTAACGTAAACAACAACAAGGAACAAACCGAGGAGCCCGCTGGCCCCACGCAAAAGAAATCATCCAAATAATGTATTACTGAGTGAACACCCGCCACATCCCTGACTACCCATTCCACAAACGAACTAAACGCTTCAAAGTAAGCGCACGAAATAGAACAACCCATGGGCAGGCACCGATCCACATAGTATTCACCATCCCACATGCACCCCAAAAGGTGAAAACTCTCCGGGTGCACCGGAAGTAACCGAAAAGCTGCTTCCACATCCGCCTTAGCCATCAGGGCCCCTTGCCCAGCTACCCGCAATAACTCCAATGCCTTGTCAAACGATACGTAACTAACAGCTGACAACTCAGGTGAAATCCTGTTGTTCACCGACAACCCAGCCGGGTAAGAGAGATGATGAATGAGCCGAAACTTATTCGGCTCCTTCTTGGGTACCACTCCAAGTGGCGAAATCCTCAAGTTGGGGAGTGGTGGGTCCTTGAACGGACCCGCCATCCTCCCCAACTCCACCTCCTTCTGCAGCTTTTCCATCACCACCTCCGGATGTTCGTTTGCGGACCTCAAATTACCCGGGCGAAACACCGGCGCCCCAGATTCAAACGGAATCCTGAAACCTTCCTTAAAACCCGTCGCCAACAGCTCCACCGCCCGACCATCCGGATATCTACTTAAATGGGGAAGCATCGCCTTGACCCTCACCGGCGTCCTCCCTTTTTCCAGAACCTTCCCCCAACTTTCCTTTCCCCTTTTTGAAACACCTGGCCAAAGAGTGGGAACCTCCACAACCGGAACACTCGTGTTTGAACCGACACGCTGCCCCAAACTTACATTGCCCCTCATTAAATTGCCAACAGGCCCCTTTCTTTTGTCCAGCCGAGGACCCGCCACTCGCACCCGGGCTCCCGGCACCCCCTCGAAAGGGCTGCGCCGGAGCCGTCATTAAACGCATCCACAGAGAAATATCTTTGTGGTCCCACCGGATGCCAGGCCGCAGAGCCTTCCGTTGCCGGAACTGCTCGTCATATCGCAGCCAGCCTAAACCACCGTACACCCTGTATGCCTCGCCGATCGAGTCCATATAACCGAAAAGGGCGGAACAATGCTCCGGCTCCTTTTCCCCAACCACGCTGGCTAATATCGCAAAGGCCTGTAGCCAGTTAGTAAAAGTTCTCGGGATCAATCTATACCTCCTTTTTTCCTCATCCTCCTTTTCTTTTTTAGAGTCACTTGGCTTCACTTTATCCAAGTTAAACTTTTCCAAGGGAAGCAAGGAAAAAAATTCCACATACTCCCCTTTCCATATCTTCTCTCTCACCTCCTTTTTCAAATGCACCCCCAACGGGCTCTCAAAGCAAACGTAAACTTCGCTCCGTGCCCTATCATCCAAACGCACAACCTCATCCTCCTTTTCTTTTTCCGCGTCCTTGCTAAGCAACGCCACGGCCGCCGCGCCGTCTGCCTGACCCGCAACAACCGCCAGCACAACCTCTTGAGCCTCTACCTCGCGCATCGGTACCACCGGCAGCACCCCGACCGTGGGACCCACCCACGCCCCCACTGGGGACCCAGGCTTGCATTGACCTGACCGCTCAGCCGATAACCCCCGCAACACCCCCAACAGCTGCCCCCAAAACTCCGCCCCGGGTAACCCCGACTGACCGACCGCACTAACCCCCGTCACGCTACTCCCCCCGGTGGCAACGCCGCCCCCGCTAACACTACCCACAACATTCAACATATTGGTCGTCCTCTCACCGGGCTGCCTCTGAACCGAATCCGGAGCAGCCGTAACCCGAACATCCTGATGCCGCTCCATCCGTCCTGCCGCCTCCTCCGGTCCTTCTTCCTCGCCCGAATAAGAAGAGCTGCTGGAGTCCGCCGGGGGGACCAGCGAGGGGACAGCCCGCACCTGGCGGCCGTTAACCCCCACGGTCACCGCACCCTGCTCCTCCGTGCGCCTCCTGCTTGGCCTCTTTCTCTTGCCGCGACGCGGCGTCCTGCCGCCGTCCTTCCTTGTTGCTCCCACCTGCTGCACCGCTGCAACCTCTGTAGCTCCCGGTGGTCCCCCTCCCTGCCGACTGCAGGAAGGCCGTGCCTGTCCCTCCGGATGCTGGGAACACCCCCCAGCCTGATCCCCGCTGGGAGGTACCGTAACCACGGACCGCAGCAAGGGGCCCTGCCACCAGCCCTCTCCGACTGCCAGTCCGGTCCGCGCCGCCCCTCCATCCCTGATCTCTCCCCTGCCGACTGCAGGGAGTCTCCACTTCCACTCCATGGTGCCAGGCACCACCCCCAGCCCGCACTTCACTGGGGGCTGCCGCTGCTCTGGTCCGATGCCCTGCAGGCCGCGAACCGGAAGTAGGCCTCACAGAAGCTCCGCCTACCTCCGGCTCGCGGGATCTCCGGCGAGGATTCCTCCCGGTGGCCGGTAACGCTCCTGGAAGGTGAGGAGGGCTCCGCTGCCCTGGAGGGTCCCCGAGGGGGCTCCTGGATCTATTCCCTCTCCCCCCGCTGGGGGAGTAGCGCTCCGGCGGTCGCGCCCGCCGAGCGTGCAACACAGGTCCGGGCGCAGGAGCAGGGATAGCCGCTCCAGCCCCGCAGACTGCCTCCAGCTGCTCCCGCAGCGCGTCCACACCGATGGCCTCAGAGGCCCCCCTCACAAGCTCAAGTAACGCTGCGAGGTCCGCCATTCTTCAATCAGGGCTGCAGCAGCACAGGGGGGGACACGCTGTCTGTAGGACAAAAGGGGCAGTGACCTCTGCACTGACCCCTTTATACCCAGCACAACACCCCTCCCATAACATATCCCTCACCCAATCCCTTTTTCCGACTCCCCCACCAATCAGGTAGCCCCCACGTACACCTCTGAACTAACACTTAACTCTTTCCTACCCTAACCCTCCCGATCGTCATGGGGCCTCTTCTCCCCTATGGGGCCCACTGCCCATCTTTCTGTGCCGAAAGCAAAGTCTGAAGAAGAAACTTACTATTTCAAGTAAAAATCATTATTTCTAACCTCGTCAATGTCTGGATTATATTTTCTATTCATTATGCAACTCAATTGATAAATAAAAGTATGATTTTTCATGGAAAAGACAAAATTGTCCGGGTGACCCCAAACTTTTGAACTGTAGTGTATATGTATGTGTATATATATATATATATATATATATTAGCTGTACTCCCCGGCTTCGCCCGGTTTAATAACTGCTGTTAACAAAATAGAATGTATTAACAAAAATGTATTCTGCACACAAAAACCACAAAACAAATAGATAGAAATGTAATTATTAAATTGTTGCCTATATTAACCAATCAGAGCTCAGATTAATTAACTGTAGCAAAATAGAAGCTAAGCCGTGATTGGTTGCTATTGGCAGCCTGATAAATCTCCAGGCAACAGAAATCCCTCCCCCTGACAGTATATATTAGCTCACACATACACATATAGACAGGTCATGTGACTGACAGCTGCCGTATCTCCTATGTGGCACATTTGTTGTTCTTGTAGTTTGGTTATTAATCAGATTTTTATTTGTGAAGGATAATACCAGACCTGTGTGTGTTTAGGGCGATTATGTGGTGAGGTTGGTGTATGTGTGGTGAGATGTGTGCTGAGGGTGGTATATGTGTTCAAGCACGTGGTAGTGTGTGGCACATTGTGTGTGTGTGTTCATATCCCCGAGTGTGGTGAGTATCCCATGTCGGGGCCCCACCTTAGCAGCTGTACGGTATATACTCTTTGGCGCCATTGCTATCATTCTTTAAGCGCCCCTTGTTCACATCTGGCAGCTGTCAATTTGCCCCCAACACTTTTCGTTTCACTTTTTCCCCATTATGTAGATAGGGGCAAAATTGGTAAATTGGAACGCGCGAAGTTAAAGTTTCGCCTCACAACATAGCACCCGGAGTTGTCCGGGATAGTAACTGTCTCTCTGTTTCTCTCCCATTCTCTGTCTGTCTCCCCCTCTGTATATATCTCTCTGTCTCTCTCTGTCTATCTGTCTCTTTCCCTGTCTGTCTCTTTCCCTGTCTGTCTCTTTCCCTGTGTCTGTCTTTTTGTCTGTCTCTTTACCTGTCTGTGTCTGTCTCTTAACCTGTCTCTCTCTTTCCCTCTCTTTCCCTGTCTGTCTCTTTCCCTGTCAGTCTGTCTCTTTGTCTGTGTCCGTCTCTTTGTGTCTGTCTCTTACCCTGTCTATGTCTGTTTCTTTCCCTGTCTGTGTCTGTCTCTTTCCCTGCCTGCATTGTGACACGCCAACATTCCATATAAGGGTGTGGCTGCGCATTCTTCTGAAGTTCTGGCTGCACTGTGGCTCCCTGCTCCATTCACTTTAATGGAGGCAGTTTTTTTGGCGAATAACTGTAAAGAGCGGGGTTAAAATTTCCCCTTGAAACATAGCCTATGACGCTCTCGGGGTCCAGAAGTGTGAGTGTGCAAAATTTTGTGGTTGTAGCTGCGATGGTGCGGATGCCAATCCCGGACATACACACTCACATACACACACACACATTCAGCTTTATACAGTGCCTACAAGTAGTATTCAACCCCCTGCAGATTTAGCAGGTTTACACATTCGGAATTAACTTGGCATTGTGACATTTGGACTGTAGATCAGCCTGGAAGTGTGAAATGCACTGCAGCAAAAAAGAATGTTATTTCTTTTTTTTTAAATTGTGAAAAGTTTATTCAGAGGGTCATTTATTATTCAACCCCTCAAACCACCAGAATTCTGTTTGGTTCCCCTAAAGTATTAAGAAGCATTTCAGGCACAAAGAACAATGAGCTTCACATGTTTGGATTAATTATCTCTTTTTCCAGCCTTTTCTGACTAATTAAGACCCTCCCCAAACTTGTGAACAGCACTCATACTTGGTCAACATGGGAAAGACAAAGGAGCATTCCAAGGCATTCAGAGACAAGATCGTGGAGGGTCACAAGGCTGGCAAGGGGTACAAAACCCTTTCCAAGGAGTTGGGCCTACCTGTCTCCACTGTTGGGAGCATCATCCGGAAGTGGAAGGCTTATGGAACTACTGTTAGCCTTCCACGGCCTGGACAGCCTTTGAAAGTTTCCTCCCGTGCCGAGGCCAGGCTTGTCCGAAGAGTCAAGGCTAACCCAAGGACAACAAGGAAGGAGCTCCGGGAAGATCTCATGGCAGTGGGGACATTGGTTTCAGTCAATACCATAAGTAACGTACTCCACCGCAATGGTCTCCGTTCCAGACGAGCCCGTAAGGTACCTTTACTTTCAAAGCGTCATGTCAAGGCTCGTCTACAGTTTGCTCATGACCACTTGGAGGACTCTGAGACAGACTGGTTCAAGGTTCTCTGGTCTGATGAGACCAAGATCAAGATCTTTGGTGCCAACCACACACGTGACGTTTGGAGACTGGATGGCACTGCATATGACCCCAAGAATACCATCCCTACAGTCAAGCATGGTGGTGGCAGCATCATGCTGTGGGGCTGTTTCTCAGCCAAGGGGCCTGGCCATCTGGTCCGCATCCATGGGAAGATGGATAGCACGGCCTACCTGGAGATTTTGGCCAAGAACCTCCGCTCCTCCATCAAGGATCTTAAGATGGGTCGTCATTTCATCTTCCAACAAGACAACGACCCAAAGCACACAGCCAAGAAAACCAAGGCCTGGTTCAAGAGGGAAAAAATCAAGGTGTTGCAGTGGCCTAGTCAGTCTCCTGACCTTAACCCAATTGAAAACTTGTGGAAGGAGCTCAAGATTAAAGTCCACATGAGACACCCAAAGAACCAAGATAACTTGGAGAAGATCTGCATGGAGGAGTAGGCCAAGATAACTCCAGAGACCTGTGCCGGCCTGATCAGGTCTTATAAAAGACGATTATTAGCTGTAATTGCAAACAAGGGTTATTCCACAAAATATTAAACCTAGGGGTTGAATAATAATTGACCCACACTTTTATGTTGAAAATGTATTAAAATTTAACTGCGCAACATAACTTGTTGGTTTGTAAGATTTATGCATCTGTTAATAAATCCTGCTCTTGTTTGAAGTTTGCAGGCTCTAACTTATTTGCATCTTATCAAACCTGCTAAATCTGCAGGGGGTTGAATACTACTTGTAGGCACTGTATATTAGACTAGCTGTACTCCCCGGCTTCGCCCGGGTTAATAACTGCTGTTAACAAAATAGAATGTATTAACAAAAATGTATTCTGCACACAAAAACCTCAAAACAAATAGATAGAAATGTAATTATTAAATTGTTGCCTATATTAACCAATCAGAGCTCAGATGAATTAACTGTAGCAAAATAGAAGCTAAGCTGTGATTGGTTGCTGTTGGCAGCCTGATAAATCTCCAGGCAACAGAAAGCCCTCCCCTTGACAGTATATATTAGCTCACACATAATAGACAGGTCATGTGACTGACAGCTGCCGGATTTTCTATATGGTACATTTGTTGTTCTTGTAGTTTGGCTGCTTATTAATCAGATTTTTATTTTTGAAGGATAATACCAGACTCTTCACTTTTTCCCCATTATGTAGATAGGGGCAAAATTTATTGGTAAATTGGAACGCGCAGGGTTAAAATTTCGCCTCACAACATAGCATCCAGCGCTGCCCGGAATAGTAACTGTCTCTCTGTTTCTCTCCCATTCTCTGTCTGTCTCCCCCTCTGTATACAGTTAGGTTCAGAAATATTTGGACAGTGACACAAGTTTTGTTATTTTAGCTGTTTACAAAAACATGTTCAGAAATACAATGATATATATAATATGGGCTGAAAGTGCACACTCCCAGCTGCAATATGAGAGTTTTCACATCCAAATCGGAGAAAGGGTTTAGGAATCATAGCTCTGTAATGCATAGCCTCCTCTTTTTCAAGGGACCAAAAGTAATTGGACAAGTGACTCTAAGGGCTGCAATTAACTCTGAAGGCGTCTCCCTCGTTAACCTGTAATCAATGAAGTAGTTAAAAGGTCTGGGGTTGATTACAGGTGTGTGGTTTTGCATTTGGAAGCTGTTGCTGTGACCAGACAGCATGTGGTCTAAGGAACTCTCAATTGAGGTGAAGCAGAACATCCTGAGGCTGAAAAAAAAAAAAAATCCATCATAGAGATAGCAGACATGCTTGGAGTAGCAAAATCAACAGTCGGGTACATTCTGAGAAAAAAGGAATTGACTGGTGAGCTTGGGAACTCAAAAAGGCCTGGGCGTCCACGGATGACAACAGTGGTGGATGATCGCCGCATACTTTCTTTGGTGAAGAAGAACCCGTTCACAACATCAACTGAAGTCCAGAACACTCTCAGTGAAGTAGGTGTATCTGTCTCTAAGTCAACAGTAAAGAGAAGACTCCATGAAAGTAAATACAAAGGGTTCACATCTAGATGCAAACCATTCATCAATTCCAAAAATAGACAGGCCAGAGTTAAATTTGCTGAAAAACACCTCATGAAGCCAGCTCAGTTCTGGAAAAGTATTCTATGGACAGATGAGACCAAGATCAACCTGTACCAGAATGATGGGAAGAAAAAAGTTTGGAGAAGAAAGGAAACGGCACATGATCCAAGGCACACCACATCCTCTGTAAAACATGGTGGAGGCAACGTGATGGCATGGGCATGCATGGCTTTCAATGGCACTGGGTCACTTGTGTTTATTGATGACATAACAGCAGACAAGAGTAGCCGGATGAATTCTGAAGTGTACCGGGATATACTTTCAGCCCAGATTCAGCCAAATGCCGCAAAGTTGATCGGACGGCGCTTCATAGTACAGATGGACAATGACCCCAAGCATAAGCCAAAGCTACCCAGGAGTTCATGAGTGCAAAAAAGTGGAACATTCTGCAATGGCCAAGTCAATCACCAGATCTTAACCCAATTGAGCATGCATTTCACTTGCTCAAATCCAGACTTAAGACGGAAAGACCCACAAACAAGCAAGACCTGAAGGCTGCGGCTGTAAAGGCCTGGCAAAGCATTAAGAAGGAGGAAACCAAGCGTTTGGTGATGTCCATGGGTTCCAGACTTAAGGCAGTGATTGCCTCCAAAGGATTCGCAACAAGATATTGAAAATAAAAATATTTTGTTTGGGTTTGGTTTATTTGTCCAATTACTTTTGACATCCTAAAATGTGGAGTGTTTGTAAAGAAATGTGTACAATTCCTACAATTTCTATCAGATATTTTTGTTCAAACCTTCAAATTAAACGTTACAATCTGCACTTGAATTCTGTTGTAGAGGTTTCATTTCAAATCCAATGTGGTGGCATGCAGAGCCCAACTCGCCAAAATTGTGTCACTGTCCAAATATTTCTGGACCTAACTGTATATCTCTCTGTCTCTCTATCTCTTTGTCTGTCTGTCTCTGTCTCTTTCTCCATCTGTCTCAATCTCTTTCCCTGTCTGTCTATCTATCTCTGTCACTTTCCCTGTCTGTTTCTTTCCCTGTCTGTCTCTTTCCCTGTCAGTCTGTCTCTTTGTCTGTCTCTTTGTGTTTGTCTCTTACCCTGTCTATGCCTGTTTCTTACTCTGTCTGTGTCTGCCTCTTTCCCTGTCTGTGTCTCTCTTTCCCTGTCTGTCTCTTTGTCTGTCTCTGTCTGCCTCTTTCCCTGTCTGTGTCTGTCTCTTTCCCTGGCTGCATTGTGACACGCCAACATTCCATATAAGGGCGTGGCTGCTCATTCTTCTAAAGTTCTGGCTGCACTGTGGCTCCCAGCTCCATTCGCTTTAATGGAGGCAGGTTTTTTGGCGAATAACTGTAAAGCGCGGGGTTAAAATTTCCCCTCGAAACATAGCCTATGACGCTCTTGGGGTCCATACGTGTAAGTGTGCAAAATGTTGTGGCTGTAGCTGCGACGGTGCGGATGCCAATTCCAGACATACACACACATACACACACACACATACACACACACATTCAGCTTTATATATTAGATATATAATGTGTGTGTATAAAATAGCATTATCAGCTTCCATAACCAATTTTGAGATATAATCTGAGCGCAGCATAATGTAGAGACAGAGACCCTGATTCTAGCTATGTCACTTACTGGGTTGCTTACTGTAATTGTGATTAAATCACTGTTTTATCAGCAGGAGATTATCAATAGAGGACTAGTAAACCTGCTGCCAGGTAGTCCTCCATATTCATGAGCTCTGAATAATCACACCCCCACCACTGATTGGCATTTTTCTGCCTATGCACAGTATACACACAAAGCTGTCAATCAGTAGTGTGAGCGGGGTTATACAGAGCTTTGCATTCAGAGAACTGGTACATCTGCAGCAGATGAAACTGACTTAAAACTACAGCAAGCAGCCCAGTAGAGGACACATCATTGGAATCAGGGTCTCTGTCCCTACATCATGCTCCTCTCAGATAAGTGTAGAAAAAAATTCGTAGATTAGCTTTAAAATAGATTTTCTGCTACTGGTTTAGATGAAAAATAGTTGCATGGGTGTATTAAAGCAGTAATGAACTGGGGACCTCGGATATCCGATCTCTGGGGAAAATGTCGATCAGGTTTGTCTGATTTCAGGCATGTCAGGGGAGGACTCCTGTGTATAGGAGATGTGGCCAAACAATTGGCCATTTATCCACCTCTTCCTATGTCCCATACTGGTTTCCTGGCTTCCCTCCAGAAAGAGATGTCACTGTCACGTCACAGGGTACGTAATGACAGATCTGACCCTGATCTGTCCCTTATCTCAGAGATACGCTTGAAGGTAGTCAGGTCCGAACCCCCAGCGTGACCCTGACTCCTGTCCGAGCCCTTATCTTACTCCCCCTCTCCCCCACCCTTGGGGTGGGCTGGAAACACAGTAACAAAACCACACAGACAAACGAGAACGAAAACTCATACACACAGCACTAAAACACAAACGAGAGACAATGTGTACAGGAGAACAACGAAAAAGGGGAGGAAATAACACACGACAAGGGAATGTCCACACCACACACAATTGCAACACAGGTCACCATAAAGACCAAGATTGCTGTAGCTATAATAGGCGCTGAATAGCAAGGTCCAGACTCTTTTATAGGTAGAAGACAGCTGTGATTGGTCATTAGTGACCTGAGCTCCTACCAGAGTTCCCCAGGTCAGCAGCACTTAACCCCTAGAGGACTGAGAAACAGAGCACATGAAACAGCCGACGCCCAGCTCTGGCTGAACAACTAGGAGACATAAGGTTGCCTGTGTGAACAGAGCCTGGTGCCGCCGTGACACCTAATGAGTCTGGACCTGAACACCGTATGACAGTCACTTGACCGTTGTGGTCACCAATTGGTCACATTCCACCAGAAGAGAAAGATGTTTCTACAGGATCAAGCAGAATGTGAATGCTGCAGCCGATCGGTGGCCACTGATTGACTACAGCGGTCAAGTGATGTCCCTTGGCGGAAGAGGAAGCCAGGAGACCAGCAGGGTGCATAGGTAGTGATCCAGTAGATGAGTAGATGTTCACTATTGTTTTAAAATCCCCTTTGCTCCATTTTTATGATAAATTGTAGTGCACAACTCATTTAAGGTTAGCAGAATCTGACCATTTTGTCACCAGCTGCCAGTATTATGTGTACGGGGACCTCCCGACTAACAAAAAAAAAGAGAGACTGGTGCATCAGCTCTCCACCAAATCCAGGATAATGCCCACTCCCCAAAGAATGTCCATGGATTCCATTGTGTGCGCCTAGATCTTCATGGCTGGTGTCCATGAATATCACAGCGAAGAATTGGCGTGATCCAGCACTAACGTAATTAATTCCAATTTTATTATAGCGATTAAAATAAATTTACGGCAAAATTAAAAAGTTCTGAGAGAGATAAGTTCGAGATGTGAACCTAACGCGTTTCGGATGTAGCCAATGACTAAGGGCGCTGTGCAGAGCCAGAAACGCGTCGGCAATGCTGCACATAGACTTGTGAAGTCGTTTTAATGATCTCCAAAAAAAACAAGAAGATTTTATTGTGTTTTTTCTTCCCAATTTTTCTATATACTATCACACCATGTGCTATTATGTACTGCCACATACTTGACTGCTGTACACATGGCTATACATTATACTATTCTCCCCATGTATTTATTGTACACACTATATACAGTAATGCCACAAATTGTGCACTATTATGTACTGCCATATACTACACCTCTACACTGTGTGCGGAATTATTAGGCAAATGAGTATTATTTTGATCACATGATACTTTTTATACATGTTGTCCTACTCCAAGCTGTATAGGCTGAGAGCCAACTACCAATGAAGTAAATCAGGTGATGTGCATCTCTGTAATGAGGAGGGGTGCGGTGTAATGACCTCAACATCCTATATAAGGTGTGCTTAATTATTAGGCAACTTCCTTTCCTTTGGCAAAATGGGTCAGAAGAGAGATTGGACGGGCTCTGAAAAGTCCAAAATTGTGAGATGTCTTGCAGAGGGACGCAGCAATCTTGAAATTGCCAAACTTTTGAAGCGTGATCACCGAACAATCAAGCGTTTCATGGCAAATACCCAACAGGGTCGCAAGAAACGTGTTGGGCAAAAATGGCGCAAAATAACTGCCCATGAATTGAGGAAAATCAAGCGTGAAGCTGCCAAAATGCCATTTGCCACCAGTTTGGCCATATTTCAGAGCTGCAACGTTACTGGAGTATCAAAAAGCACAAGGTGTGCCATACTCAGGGACATGGCCAAGGTAAGGAAGGCGGAAAACCACCACCTCTGAACAAGAAACATAAGATAAAACGTCAAGACTGGGCCAAGAAATATCTTAAGACTGATTTTTCAAAGGTTTTATGGACTGATGAAATGAGAGTGACTCTTGATGGGCCAAATGGATGGGCCAGAGGCTGGATCAGTAAAGGGCAGAGAGCTCCACTCCGACTCAGACGCCAGCAAGGTGGAGGTGGGGACTGGTATGGGCTGGTATCATCAAAGATGAACTTGTGGGACCTTTTCGGGTTGAGGATGGAGTGAAGCTCAACTCCCAGACCTACTGCCAGTTTCTGGAAGACGTCTTCAAGCAGTGGTACAGGAAGAAGTCAGTATTGTTAAAAAAAAACCATGATTTTCATGCAGGACAATGCTCCATCACATGCATCCAACTACTCCACAGCGTGGCTGGCCAGTAAAGGTCTAAAAGATGAAAAAAATAATGACATGGCCCCCTTGTTCACCTGATCTGAACCCCATAGAGAACCTGTGGTCCCTCATAAAATGTGAGATCTACAGGGAGGGAAAACAGTCCACCTCTCTGAACAGTGTCTGGAGGCTGTGGTGGCTGCTGCACGCAATGTGGATCGTAAACAGATCAAGCAATGACAGAATCTATGGATGGTCGGCTGTTGAGTGTCATCATATAGAAAGGGGCTATATTCGTCACTATTTTTTTGGGGTTTTGTTTTTGCATGTCAGAAATGTTTATCTCTAAATGTTGTGCAGTTATATTGGTTTACCTGGTGACAATAAACAAGTGAGAAGGGAATATATTTGTTTTTTATTAAGTTGCCTAATAATTCTGCACTGCAATAGTTACCTGCACAAACAGATATCCTCCTAAGATAGCCAAATCTAAAAAAAAAACACTGCAACTTCCAAAAATATTAAGCTTTGATGTTTATCAGTCTTTTGGGTGATTGACAACATAGTTGTTGATCAATAATAAAAAAAAAAATCCACTAAAATACAACTTGCCTAATAATTCTGCACACGGTGTAAACACATCACTATATTCTTAAACATGCTGTTATACTACTCACTGTGTACTATGATGTACCGTACATACAAATATATTTAAAGCACTAACTATAATGTACTGCTATATACTATACTGCAATACACACTAATTTATACTATCACACACTGTAGTGCTGTACATGTAATATAATGTACCGCCATATACTATAGTGCTGTACGTGTAATATATTGTACCGCATATACTATAGTGCTGTACATGTAATATATTGTACCACCATATACTATAGTGCTGTACATGTAATATAATGTACCGCCATATACTATAGTGCTGTACATGTAATATAATGTACCGCCATATACTATAGTGCTGTACATGTAATATATTGTACCGCCATATACTATAGTGCTGTACATGTAATATAATGTACCGCCATATACTATAGTGCTGTACATGTAATATATTGTACCACCATATACTATAGTGCTGTACGTGTAATATATTGTACCGCCATATACTATAGTGCTGTACATGTAATATATTGTACCGCCATATACTATAGTGCTGTACATGTAATATAATGTACCGCCATATACTATAGTGCTGTACATGTAATATATTGTACCACCATATACTATAGTGCTGTACGTGTAATATATTGTACCGCCATATACTATAGTGCTGTACATGTAATATATTGTACCACCATATACTATAGTGCTGTACATGTAATATAATGTACTGCCATATACTATAGTGCTGTACATGTAATATAATGTACTGCCATATACTATAGTGCTGTACATGTAATATAATGTACTGCCATATACTATAGTGCTGTACATGTAATATAATGTACTGCCATATACTATAGTGCTGTACATGTAATATAATGTACCGCCATATACTATAGTGCTGTACATGTAATATAATGTACCACCATATACTATAGTGAGGTACATGTAATATAATGTGCCCCTATATAGTATAGTGCTGTACATGTAATATAATGTACTGCCATATACTATAGTGCTGTACATGTAATATAATGTACTGCCATATACTATAGTGCTGTACATGTAATATATTGTACTGCCATATACTATAGTGCTGTACATGTAATATAATGTACCGCCATATACTATAGTGCTGTACATGTAATATAATGTACCGCCATATACTATAGTGCTGTACATGTAATATAATGTACCACCATATACTATAGTGCGGTACATGTAATATAATGTGCCCCTATATAGTATAGTGCTGTACATGTAATATAATGTACCGCCATATACTATAGTGCTGTACATGTAATATAATGTACTGCCATATACTATAGTGGTGTACATGTAATATAATGTACCGCCATATACTATAGTGCTGTACATGTAATATAATGTACCACCATATACTATAGTGCGGTACATGTAATATAATGTACTGCCATATACTATAGTGCTGTACATGTAATATAATGTACTGCCATATACTATAGTGCTGTACATGTAATATAATGTACTGCCATATACTATAGTGCTGTACATGTAATATAATGTACCGCCATATACTATAGTGCTGTACATGTAATATAATGTACCACCATATACTATAGTGAGGTACATGTAATATAATGTGCCCCTATATAGTATAGTGCTGTACATGTAATATAATGTACTGCCATATACTATAGTGCTGTACATGTAATATAATGTACTGCCATATACTATAGTGCTGTACATGTAATATATTGTACTGCCATATACTATAGTGCTGTACATGTAATATAATGTACCGCCATATACTATAGTGCTGTACATGTAATATAATGTACTGCCATATACTATAGTGCTGTACATGTAATATATTGTACTGCCATATACTATAGTGCTGTACATGTAATATAATGTACCGCCATATACTATAGTGCGGTACATGTAATATAATGTGCCCCTATATAGTATAGTGCTGTACATGTAATATATTGTACTGCCATATACTATAGTGCTGTACATGTAATATAATGTACCGCCATATACTATAGTGCTGTACATGTAATATAATGTACCACCATATACTATAGTGCGGTACATGTAATATAATGTGCCCCTATATAGTATAGTGCTGTACATGTAATATAATGTACCGCCATATACTATAGTGCTGTACATGTAATATAATGTACTGCCATATACTATAGTGGTGTACATGTAATATAATGTACCGCCATATACTATAGTGCTGTACATGTAATATAATGTACCACCATATACTATAGTGCGGTACATGTAATATTATGTACTGCCATATACTATAGTGCTGTACATGTAATATAATGTACTGCCATATACTATAGTGCTGTACATGTAATATAATGTACCGCCATATACTATAGTGCTGTACATGTAATATATTGTACCACCATATACTATAGTGCTGTACATGTAATATAATGTACCGCCATATACTATAGTGCTGTACATGTAATATAATGTACCGCCATATACTATAGTGCTGTACATGTAATATATTGTACCGCCATATACTATAGTGCTGTACATGTAATATATTGTACCGCCATATACTATAGTGCTGTACATGTGATATAATGTACCGCCATATACTGTAGTGCTGTGCTGTAGATGTTATATAATGTACCGCCATATACTGTAGTGCTGTACATGTGATATAATGTACCGCCATATACTATAGTGCTGTACATGTGTTATAATGTGCCGCCATATACTATAGTGCTGTAGATGTAATATAATGTGCTGCCATATACTATAGTGCTGTGCTGTAGATGTAATATAATGTGCTGCCATATACTGTAGTGCTATACATGTGATATAATGTGCTGCCCTATACTGTAGTGCTATACATGTGATATAATGTACCGCCATATACTATAGTGCTGTACATGTGTTATAATGTGCCGCCATATACTATAGTGCTGTAGATATAATATAATGTACCGCCATATACTATAGTGCTGTAGATATAATATAATGTACCACCATATACTATAGTGCTGTGCTGTAGATGTAATATAATGTGCTGCCATATACTGTAGTGCTATACATGTGATATAATGTGCTGCCATATACTGTAGTGCTATACATGTGATATAATGTGCTGCCCTATACTGTAGTGCTATACATGTGATATAATGTGCTGCCCTATACTGTAGTGCTATACATGTGATATAATGTGCTGCCCTATACTGTAGTGCTATACATGTGATATAATGTGCTGCCATATACTGTAGTGCTATACATGTGATATAATGTGCTGCCCTATACTGTAGTGCTATACATGTGATATAATGTGCTGCCCTATACTGTAGTGCTATACATGTGATATAATGTGCTGCCCTATACTGTAGTGCTATACATGTGATATAATGTGCTGCCATATACTGTAGTGCTATACATGTGATATAATGTGCTGCCATATACTGTAGTGCTATACATGTGATATAATGTGCTGCCCTATACTGTAGTGCTATACATGTGATATAATGTGCTGCCCTATACTGTAGTGCTATACATGTGATATAATGTGCTGCCCTATACTGTAGTGCTATACATGTGATATAATGTGCTGCCATATACTGTAGTGCTATACATGTGATATAATGTGCTGCCCTATACTGTAGTGCTATACATGTGATATAATGTGCTGCCCTATACTGTAGTGCTATACATGTGATATAATGTGCTGCCCTATACTGTAGTGCTATACATGTGATATAATGTGCTGCCCTATACTGTAGTGCTATACATGTGATATAATGTGCTGCCATATACTGTAGTGCTATACATGTGATATAATGTGCTGCCATATACTGTAGTGCTATACATGTGATATAATGTGCTGCCCTATACTGTAGTGCTATACATGTGATATAATGTGCTGCCATATACTGTAGTGCTATACATGTGATATAATGTGCTGCCATATACTGTAGTGCTATACATGTGATATAATGTGCTGCCCTATACTGTAGTGCTATACATGTGATATAATGTGCTGCCATATACTGTAGTGCTATACATGTGATATAATGTGCTGCCATATACTGTAGTGCTATACATGTGATATAATGTGCTGCCCTATACTGTAGTGCTATACATGTGATATAATGTGCTGCCATATACTATAGTGCTGTAGATATAATATAATGTACCGCCATATACTATAGTGCTGTGCTATAGATGTAATATAATGTGCTGCCATATACTGTAGTGCTATACATGTGATATAATGTGCTGCCCTATACTGTAGTGCTATACATGTGATATAATGTGCTGCCATATACTGTAGTGCTATACATGTGATATAATGTGCTGCCCTATACTGTAGTGCTATACATGTGATATAATGTGCTGCCATATACTGTAGTGCTATACATGTGATATAATGTGCTGCCATATACTGTAGTGCTATACATGTGATATAATGTGCTGCCATATACTGTAGTGCTATACATGTGATATAATGTGCTGCCATATACTGTAGTGCTATACATGTGATATAATGTGCTGCCCTATACTGTAGTGCTATACATGTGATATAATGTGCTGCCCTATACTGTAGTGCTATACATGTGATATAATGTGCTGCCCTATACTGTAGTGCTATACATGTGATATAATGTGCTGCCCTATACTGTAGTGCTATACATGTGATATAATGTGCTGCCATATACTGTAGTGCTATACATGTGATATAATGTGCTGCCATATACTGTAGTGCTATACATGTGATATAATGTGCTGCCATATACTGTAGTGCTATACATGTGATATAATGTGCTGCCATATACTGTAGTGCTATACATGTGATATAATGTGCTGCCCTATACTGTAGTGCTATACATGTGATATAATGTGCTGCCATATACTGTAGTGCTATACATGTGATATAATGTGCTGCCATATACTGTAGTGCTATACATGTGATATAATGTGCTGCCCTATACTGTAGTGCTATACATGTGATATAATGTGCTGCCCTATACTGTAGTGCTATACATGTGATATAATGTGCTGCCCTATACTGTAGTGCTATACATGTGATATAATGTGCTGCCATATACTGTAGTGCTATACATGTGATATAATGTGCTGCCATATACTGTAGTGCTATACATGTGATATAATGTGCTGCCATATACTGTAGTGCTATACATGTGATATAATGTGCTGCCCTATACTGTAGTGCTATACATGTGATATAATGTGCTGCCATATACTATAGTGCTGTAGATATAATATAATGTACCGCCATATACTATAGTGCTGTGCTATAGATGTAATATAATGTGCTGCCATATACTGTAGTGCTATACATGTGATATAATGTGCTGCCCTATACTGTAGTGCTATACATGTGATATAATGTGCTGCCATATACATATACTGTAGTGCTATATTCCTGGCTGCCGGGCTCCTCCCTCCTGACAGCCTCATTCTTCCACAGGCACATTCCATTGGCTGCGCTGCTCTTGTGGCTGGAGTTGTCACATGACACAAGTTCCTGAAGTTAGTGGAGGACTACAAGTCCCACAATGCCTCTGACACCTGACACCTGACAGCTCCTCATACGAGATTCCCCCGCCACAGGCCGCCCCAGCAGCACTGTGCATGAGCCGAAGCACGTCAGGGGGAGGAGCCATACTTCATGCGCCCCTCCTCTCATTGGTCAGCCAAACTTTTAGCAGGAAACGGCGGATCCAGCCTTTTCTAACTGACAACCATTTTGACCAATCATTAATGTTTCGGTCAGTAGCGGGCCCCGCCCATCCTTTTCTGCAGCTGGAGTAGGCAGGAGGGCGGGACTTCCGTTGTCAGGTGCAGGCGGCCGGCTGCTGCAGTGTGCGGGGAAGGCCCGGCATGTCCGCGCCGCGCTCCTAGTGCGCCAGGATGAACGGCTTTAGCACCGAGGAGGACAGCAGGGACGGCCCGCCCGCGCCAGCAGCGCCATTCTTCGGTCAGACGTGCTGTCTGATAGACGGAGGGGAGCGCTGCGCACGGCCGGCGGGGAACGCGTCATTCAGCAAGAGGGTCCAGAAGAGCATCTCCCAGAAGAAGCTGAAGCTGGACATCGACAAGAGCGTGAGTCCGGCCCGGCCGTGTACTGGGGTGTACTGGGACTGCCTGCGCTGGACTGGGACTGTGTGCACTATACTGGGGTGCACTGGGACTGTGTGCGCTGTGCTGGGGTGCACTGGGACTCTGTGCACTATACTGGGGTGCACTGGGACTGTGTGCGCTGGACTGGGGTGCACTGGGACTGTGTGCGCTGGACTGGGGTGCACTGGGACTGTGTGCGCTGGACTGGGGTGCACTGGGACTGTGCGCTGGACTGGGGTGCACTGGGACTGTGTGCGCTGGACTGGGGTGCGCTGGGACTGTGTGCGCTGGACTGGGGTGCGCTGGGACTGTGTGCGCTGGACTGGGGTGCGCTGGGACTGTGTGCACTATACTGGGGTGCACTGGGACTGTGTGCGCTGTGCTGGGGTGCACTGGGACTGTGTGCGCTGTGCTGGGGTGCACTGGGACTGTGTGCGCTGTGCTGGGGTGCACTGGGACTGTGTGCGCTGTGCTGGGGTGCACTGGGACTGTGTGCGCTGTGCTGGGGTGCACTGGGACTGTGTGCGCTGGACTGGGGTGCACTGGGACTGTGTGCACTATACTGGGGTGCACTGGGACTGTGTGCGCTGTGCTGGGGTGCACTGGGACTGTGTGCGCTGGACTGGGGTGCACTGGGACTGTGTGCACTATACTGGGGTGCACTGGGACTGTGTGCGCTGGACTGGGGTGCACTGGGACTGTGTGCGCTGGACTGGGGTGCACTGGGACTGTGCGCTGGACTGGGGTGCACTGGGACTGTGTGCGCTGGACTGGGGTGCACTGGGACTGCCTGCGCTGGACTGGGACTGTGTGCACTATACTGGGGTGCACTGGGACTGTGTGCGCTGTGCTGGGGTGCACTGGGACTGTGTGCGCTGGACTGGGGTGCACTGGGACTGTGTGCGCTGGACTGGGGTGCACTGGGACTGTGTGCGCTGGACTGGGGTGCACTGGGACTGTGTGCGCTGGACTGGGGTGCACTGGGACTGTGTGCGCTGGACTGGGGTGCACTGGGACTGTGCGCGCTGGACTGGGGTGCACTGGGACTGTGCGCGCTGGACTGGGGTGCACTGGGACTGTGCGCGCTGGACTGGGGTGCACTGGGACTGTGCGCGCTGGACTGGGGTGCACTGGGACTGTGCGCGCTGGACTGGGGTGCACTGGGACTGTGCGCGCTGGACTGGGGTGCACTGGGACTGTGCGCGCTGGACTGGGGTGCACTGGGACTGTGCGCGCTGGACTGGGGTGCACTGGGACTGTGCGCGCTGGACTGGGGTGCACTGGGACTGTGCGCGCTGGACTGGGGTGCACTGGGACTGTGCGCGCTGGACTGGGGTGCACTGGGACTGTGCGCGCTGGACTGGGGTGCACTGGGACTGTGCGCGCTGGACTGGGGTGCACTGGGACTGTGCGCGCTGGACTGGGGTGCACTGGGACTGTGCGCGCTGGACTGGGGTGCACTGGGACTGTGCGCGCTGGACTGGGGTGCACTGGGACTGTGCGCGCTGGACTGGGGTGCACTGGGACTGTGCGCGCTGGACTGGGGTGCACTGGGACTGTGCGCGCTGGACTGGGGTGCACTGGGACTGTGCGCGCTGGACTGGGGTGCACTGGGACTGTGCGCGCTGGACTGGGGTGCACTGGGACTGTGCGCGCTGGACTGGGGTGCACTGGGACTGTGCGCGCTGGACTGGGGTGCACTGGGACTGTGCGCGCTGGACTGGGGTGCACTGGGACTGTGCGCGCTGGACTGGGGTGCACTGGGACTGTGTGCGCTGGACTGGGGTGCACTGGGACTGTGTGCGCTGGACTGGGGTGCACTGGGACTGTGTGCGCTGGACTGGGGTGCACTGGGACTGTGTGCGCTGGACTGGGGTGCACTGGGACTGTGTGCGCTGGACTGGGGTGCGCTGGACTGTGTGCGCTGGACTGGGGTGCGCTGGGACTGTGTGCGCTGGACTGGGGTGCGCTGGGACTGTGTGCGCTGGACTGGGGTGCGCTGGGACTGTGTGCGCTGGACTGGGGTGCGCTGGGACTGTGTGCGCTGGACTGGGGTGCGCTGGGACTGTGTGCGCTGGGCTGGGGTGCGCTGGGACTGTGTGCGCTGGGCTGGGGTGCGCTGGGACTGTGTGCGCTGGGCTGGGGTGCGCTGGGACTGTGTGCGCTGGGCTGGGGTGCGCTGGGACTGTGTGCGCTGGGCTGGGGTGCGCTGGGACGGTGTGCGCTGGGCTGGGGTGCGCTGGGACGGTGTGCGCTGGGCTGGGGTGCGCTGGGCTGGGGTGCGCTGGGCTGGGGTGCGCTGGGCTGGGGTGCGCTGGGACTGTGTGCGCTGGGCTGGGGTGCGCTGGGACTGTGTGCGCTGGGCTGGGGTGCGCTGGGACTGTGTGCGCTGGGCTGGGGTGCGCTGGGACTGTGTGCGCTGGGCTGGGGTGCGCTGGGACTGTGTGCGCTGGGCTGGGGTGCGCTGGGACTGTGTGCGCTGGGCTGGGGTGCGCTGGGACTGTGTGCGCTGGGCTGGGGTGCGCTGGGACTGTGTGCGCTGGGCTGGGGTGCGCTGGGACTGTGTGCGCTGGGCTGGGGTGCGCTGGGACTGTGTGCGCTGGGCTGGGGTGCGCTGGGACTGTGTGCGCTGGGCTGGGGTGCGCTGGGACTGTGTGCGCTGGGCTGGGGTGCGCTGGGACTGTGTGCGCTGGGCTGGGGTGCGCTGGGACTGTGTGCGCTGGGACTGTGTGCGCTGGGCTGGGGTGCGCTGGGACTGTGTGCGCTGGGCTGGGGTGCGCTGGGACTGTGTGCGCTGGGCTGGGGTGCGCTGGGACTGTGTGCGCTGGGCTGGGGTGCGCTGGGACTGTGTGCGCTGGGCTGGGGTGCGCTGGGACTGTGTGCGCTGGGCTGGGGTGCGCTGGGACTGTGTGCGCTGGGACGGGGTGCGCTGGGACTGTGTGCGCTGGGCTGGGGTGCGCTGGGACTGTGTGCGCTGGGCTGGGGTGCGCTGGGACTGTGTGCGCTGGGCTGGGGTGCGCTGGGCTGGGGTGCGCTGGGCTGGGGTGCGCTGGGCTGGGGTGCGCTGGGCTGGGGTGCGCTGGGACTGTGTGCGCTGGGACTGGGGTGCGCTGGGACTGGGGTGCGCTGGGACTGGGGTGCGCTGGGACTGGGGTGCGCTGGGACTGGGGTGCGCTGGGGCTGGGGTGCGCTGGGGCTGGGGTGCGCTGTGCTGGGGTGCGCTGGGACTGGGGTGCGCTGGGACTGGGGTGCGCGCTGGGGGCTGCGCGCGCGCTGGACTGGGGTGCGCGCTGGGGGCTGCGCGCGCGCTGGACTGGGGTGCGCGCTGGGGGCTGCGCGCGCGCTGGACTGGGGTGCGCGCTGGGGGCTGCGCGCGCGCTGGGACTGGGGTGCGCGCTGGGGGCTGCGCGCGCGCTGGACTGGGGTGCGCTGGGGGCTGCGCGCGCTGGGACTGGGGTGCGCGCTGGGGGCTGCGCGCGCGCTGGACTGGGGTGCGCTGGGGGCTGCGCGCGCGCTGGACTGGGGTGCGCTGTGGGCTGCGCGCGCGCTGGGACGTGCTGGTAGTGTGTTTACTGTAATGGGACTGCGTGCGCTGTGCTGGACATTGACAAGTGCGTGAGTGCCTGTTTCATGTTAGTGTGTATACTGGTATATATTAGTGTTTACTGGTCATATATTGATATATACACGCGCACACACACGGTACTGATGTATGTTGGGAGTGAACTGGACATCAGCTAGAATGGAAGAGCTCATATACTGGAAATATATACACACTGATGTGCTATATATACTGTACTGCTGTATACAGGTCACATACTGTAGTGATATAAGCCAATATGCAGCCTCTGTGTGAGAACTGAGTACACCCCAGCTGTCAGTCTCTGGCAGAATCCTGTAGTGCTGGTTTATATTGTGGCTTTGTCTCTCTTGGTGCTGGAGGAGTCTCGGCCTCTTCTGTGGTGCGTTCGGAGGGTTTTTGGGCCGGAGATTCTGCACTGCTCTGATGTCTCGTCACAGCAGGTCTGTGCAGCACCACGATTCTTATTTTTCCCCCTTAGCCTTTTGATGTATTTTTTATCTGTTGTATTTGGGTCTGTTGTATTTGCTCCGCTGTTTTGGCCGAGCTGTAGCTTTTAGTTACGTGACCTCACACTTTTGTGCTGGACTACTTTGGTGTACATTGGAGTTCATGGTCAACTAAAAGATGGCGGCAAAACAAGGCCAAACCCTCCCCCTGCGCCACCTCCTCCCCCTGCGCCACCTCCTCCCCCTGCGCCACCTCCTCCCCCTGCGGCATCGGGCCTGACCCGACCTTGGGCTGATTTGCTCTGTTTAGATTTCTCCAAACACCTCCACTTTGGTCTTGTCTGCCCTAAGGACATTGCTCCAGAATAGACGGCTTGTAGTTTGGTCACATGCAACTGTGCAAACTTTAGTCGTGCTGTCATGTTTTTTTTTAAAGAGTTGTGTGTATTTTTTTTTGTTTTTCTTTTGTTTCTTGCACCTTTTTCAGACAAGTCATACTTGTGTACGGTCATGAAATTAAACATGCTGAGGCCTTTAGACTCTGAGCTGTAGCTCTTGGTTCTTTTTTGTTTGTTTTGAGGTGCTTTGTGATTTTTTTATTTTTTTTATTTTTTTTGGGGGAATTTGTTTCTGTATTGCACAATCTGACCTTGAGGTGAATTTGCTAGGACTGTGACTCTTGGGAAGATTGTCATCTGTCTTGAATGCTTTCCATTTGTGAATAATTTCTCACACCATAGAATTTTTTATTATTATTATTGTCTAAATTGTATGTGGCACTAACCCTTCCCACAAAGATGCTTCTCTAAGATCATCACTGATGGAAAGAATGCCCCAGACCAGCCAACTGCCAGAACTTCTGCTTTTCATAATTAATATACTGTGTGTGTGTGTGTGTATATATATATATATAATCTATATTTTAGTACTATTAGTCTTATAAAAGGTGGTATTTATGCCGCAGTATATACTGTGGTGTTGTATAGTATCGTAATGTGCCGTAATACTGTACCGCTATACTATACTGTACGCCTCATCACATCACTATATACTATACTCCTGCACACTATAGTAATATTTTACAGTGTTCCTGTTGTTTCTTTCCTTTCTCAGGTCCGACATCTTTACATTTGCGACTTCCACAAGAATTTTATTCAAAGCGTCCGGAACAAGAGAAAGAGGAAAACCAGCGACGATGGCGGTGACTCTCCAGATCACGACACAGATGTGCCAGAGGTGAGAGGGATCCGCACTTCGATACCGAGGCCATCGTATTTCTCTAAACAGAAATTGTACCATTTTTTCCCACAGCGCCACCACAGTTGAAATAAAGCATTACACTTTTCTAGTGGAGGTCTCTGATGTGATGAGTGAGGGGCGTTTTATGTAGCTCTGGTTAAAAGATGAGGGGACTGAATGGCAGACACCCACCCTCTATTAACAGAATAGGTATCAGAAGTAGCCATTGTGACAGTGTAGGTTCTTGTTAGCAGCCAGAAGAGCGTTCATGAGGACAGCAGTGAGCAGAGCCGCTCCAACCTTAGCAAGAAGAGCATTCATGAGGACGGCGGTGACCAGAGCCGCTCCAACCTTAGCGAGAAGAGCATTCATGAGGACGGCGGTGACCAGAGCCGCTCCAACCTTAGCGAGAAGAGCATTGATGAGGACGGCGGTGACCAGAGCCGCTCCAACCTTAGCGAGAAGAGCATTCATGAGGACGGCGGTGACCAGAGCCGCTCCAACCTTAGCGAGAAGAGCATTCATGAGGACGGCGGTGACCAGAGCCGCTCCAACCTTAGCGAGAAGAGCATTCATGAGGATGGTGGCGAGCAGATCCGCTCCAACCTTAGCGAGAAGAGCATTCATGAGGACGGCGGTGACCAGAGCCACTTGAACCTTAGCGAGAAGAGCATTCATGAGGATGGTGGCGAGCAGATCCGCTCCAACCTTAGCGAGAAGAGCATTCATGAAGATAGCGATGACCAGAGCCACTCGAACTTTAGCGAGAAGAGCATTCATGAGGACGTCGGTGACCAGAGCCACTCGAACCTTAGCAAGAAGAGCATTCATGAGGACGGCGGTGACCAGAGCCACTCGAACCTTAGCAAGAAGAGCATTCATGAGGACGGCGGTGACCAGAGCCACTCGAACCTTAGCAAGAAGAGCATTCATGAGGACGGCGGTGACCAGAGCCACTCGAACCTTAGCAAAAAGAGCATTCATGAGGACGGCGGTGACCAGAGCCGCTCCAACCTTAGCGAGAAGAGCATTCATGAGGACGGCGGTGACCAGAGCCACTCAAACCTTAGCGAAAAGAGCATTGATGAGGATGGTGGCGAGCAGAGCCTCAATTGCGCAGCGGCACTTAACTGGCGGACAGCGCGCTAATAAGTGCGGCCCTTGGGGAACATATTACGTACACACTGAGATGCATCGGGTTTGTGCGGTTGTCTGTGCTTTGTCCGCTTACTCTCTCCTCCACACCATTCCCTCCATGAAGTACAGTACAAATTTCTCCCCTTCCCTACTCTTAAGGCCTCTTTAACAGGTCCGTGAAAACCACGTACGTTTTGCAAGTATGTGTGAAAGGTGCGTATGGCCCTCCGTCGGCAGTGATTTTGGCACAAGAATGTTCTCCGTGTGCTATCTATGATAATACACGGAGTAGAGGAATTTTATGCTCCCCTATCCCTGGCGTTGCTGTCTGTGGTGCTGATGTCTCCTGCGCTGCTGCTTCCGGTCCTCGGTGCAGTGAATATGCAATGAGCTAAATGAGCGGGCGTCGGAGGCAAGTGGCAGCAGCAGAGACAGCAGGGCTGGAGAAGGTGAGTGTAGAAATTCATTTTATTTCACAGAAACGTGGTTTTCTCTGGTACACGTCACACTGATGTCTCATGGATCACATCAGCGTGTGGGCCGTGGGACACCCGTGCTACCGGAGAAAAACGGACTTGTTAATGTGCGTAGCACATGTACGCTCCACACGTTCCATGTGAAAACACGCGTGTGTGCGCAGACCCTTTGATTTTAATGGGTCTAAGTGTGCCCGTGTCTCCGAAACGTGTGAAAACGGTCCTCACACGGAGACATTGATGTGTGAAGGGGGCCTAAAGCAGAGTTTACGGCCACATGTTTGTTGCTTAGTAGTCATTTCATAGCTGGGTTAACCAGACCAACCGCGGTTTAATGAGCACAGAACAATCTGCACAGAATCGTTCTGTGCCCGTAGGTGGATGCTATTCTTGTTGTACATAGGACAATGTGCTGTCGAGAGGTGATTTGCAAGCTAGCTTCAAAGTAATCTCGCCCAGTGGAGAGGCGTTCTCACCCGATGACTACTCTTTCCCAAAAATTGTGTAGTGTTGTGTAGTAACGCCGCTTCTCTCCATTTTTGCAGGTGGACCTCTTCCAGCTTCAGGTGAACACTCTCCGCAGGTACAAGAGGCATTACAAGCTGCAGACCCGTCCTGGCCTGAACAAGGCACAGCTGGCCGAGGTACAGTCCTAACGCTGACCGTCCCTACTGTGTAATTAGTAAAATTGGTGCTGGAGCGACCCCTACAGAAGAAATGTAAAATCGTGTGGTCAGGCCAGCTCCATCAGGGGTCACATCCCGGAGATTCTTTTAGCCACAGCGCGCTTTAACCTCTTCCCAACATATGATGTACTGCTACATCGTATGCTGGCTTCCTGACTTTGATGCGGGCTTGTAAGTCTTTGGAAGCAGATGATGGCTGTGTTATTTAGCCATTATCTGCCTTGCCTATTAACCTGTTCAATGCCGCTGTCAATCTCTGATTGTATTTACAGCACGCCACCAGGGGGACACATCATTCCAAGCACCCATCATGACATGAACACTGGATGCCAATGGGCTGCTGTGAAACTCTGATCTGCTAAAGACCCCTGTGTCATCACAGTACCCCTGTGAAAGTCACTTATGGCAGTAGTCATAGGGGACCATGATTTTTGCTATACAGTGTGTCCACCTATATCCTGTCCACCGCCGTTAACTTGAGAACGGCGGCAGCTATAGGCATAGAAGTGGTGTCTAGGTATAGTAAAGTAGCCATGCGCTACACAATGAAACCACCTATAGCGCCACCTGGTGGAAAACAACGGAGTTAGCATTTTTATCTCAAACGGAACGAGAGAGAGAAAAAAAAGTGAATTACAAAGTTGTAGGGCATCATCAATTCAATACAAATCGTCACCTTGCATACAGAAATGCTATATGAAACCCATGACCCCTCCCCCCCAAAAAAAAAACACTGAATGCTGGTCACTCATATGGCGCTCATTTAACTTTGATGTCAAAGTGTCCCCCGTCAGCTGCATTGCACATCTGGGCTCTGCACAGCATACTGTATCTTGCTGCACGTTGTGCAATATGGTAGGTGACGCGTTTGCACAAGCATCTGTGATACGTCGTCGTAGGTCCTGCAATGTTGGTGGAGGGGTCGCATACACCTGCTGTTTGATGTGACCTCACAGAAAGAAGTCCAATGGGGTCAGGTGAGGGTGGAGGCCACTCCACACAGCCACCATACCCAATGACTTGTAGGAAGGTCTCAACGAGGTATCGCTTCACGTCCGCAGCCTTGTGAGTTTTACACGTTCTTATCATAGCATTTCTGTATGCAAGGTGTCGATTCGTATTGAATTGATGATGCCCTACAACTTTGTAATTCACTTTTTTTCTCTATCTCGTTCCGTTTTCAAGATAAAAATGCTAACTCCGTTGTTTTCCACCAGGTAGCGCTATAGATGGTTTCATTGCGAAGCGCATGGCTACTTTACTATACCTAGACACCACTTCTATGCCTATAGCTGCCGCCGTTCTCAAGTTAATGGCGGTGGACAGGATATGGGTGGACACTGTATACAGCAATACTGTGGCACGGCAGTATTAGCACAAGCAGCCTAGATGATCATGGGTTCAAGTCTCCAAAGGGAACTATTAAATACAGTGAAAAGAAACATTAAAAGTTCTAATCACCCCTTCCCCCACCCATTAGAAGTAAATAAAAAAAAAAACCTCAGTCCCATTCATTTTAGTAGCGCTGAGCTGCTCTGTTGTAATATGGGGCGCTATGCTCAGCCATCTGATATTCATGGCCCATCACCGCTAGTCCTTTAAAAGGAAAAGTAAATTAATTAAATAGAAAAAAACGCAATATACCATATTTTTCGGATTCTAAGACACACTTTTCCTCCCCAAAATTTGGGAAGGAAATGAGGGGTGCATCTTATAAGCTGAATGTAGTTTACCCGGGGGGTGCTGGAAAAGTCACAGGCAGTAGGGGTGGTGTACTGCGGGCTGTGAGGCAGGGGCCGCCATCCAGAAATGTTGGCGGTGTGGCTTCAGATAATAGCGCCCAGAGTCGGTGCATGCGTTGATCCAGCTCTTAGCTCAAGATATCATCTGCACACACGCCGCCTCTGGCCTATTGATCTCCCTGCAACAGACTTAAGGAAAATGGCAGCTGGAGGTGGCGCCTGCGCAGATGAGATCTCGGCTTGTCATTGAACCAATAGCTCAATCTGCACATGTGCTGACTCGGGGCGCCATTTCTTTAAAGCCCGCACCGCTGACAGTTTCTGGATGTTCCTGCCTCACAGTGCCCGAAGCGAGCATCTGGGACGCCCGCCGCACCGCCTGCACCTACTCCAGCACCGTCTCTGCCTGCTGTGACCCTGCTGCCCTCCTTTCGGTAAGACACCACTGGATTATAAGATGGACCCCATATTTTTTTTTTTTTTTCTTTTCTAAATTTGGGGTGAGTCTTATAATCCAGTGCGTCTTATAAAATGAAAAAAAATTTTTTAGACCTTTCCGATATTTTAAATTGGCTTTGCATTTACAATATATTTCCCCTGTTTCCTCCAGACCGTGAGCCGACATTTCCGGAACATTCCTGTAAATGAGAAGGAAACCCTGGCCTATTTTATCTACATGGTGAAGAGTAACCGCAGCCGCTTGGACCAGAAATCCGAAAGCAACAAACAGCTGGAGGCGTAGCCGCAGAGACTATGGCACCCGGACAAGGCGAGAGCGGAAATAGACTGTTGAATTTGTACATAGGAATAGTGACCCTCGTGCCATATCGGAGCTTCGTGCCAATGGATAGCGTATACCGTGGGCAGGGGCGCTGTGGATTGCATGACGCCAGAAGTGGTTTGATCAGAAGCCTGCCCTTGTCTTACCTGTGCCGGGAGGATGTAAATAAGCTGCAGCCGGATTGGAGTAGGCTTAGGCCCATAGACTTAGGTCATGTCTGTAAATGCAAGATGTCCCTGATTTTACCCATATTTTTTTGTTTTTAGAAGGTTTTTAGTATTTCGGAGCTGGTTAAAGAATGACCGGAGAAGAGGAGATATTGTCTTTGGCTTCTACTAAGGGTCAATTGTGCCAGTCCCATCCTCCTTTGCCGTCCCACCATCACAGAGGGGCCTGGCTCCTTACATTTAAGAGGATGGTGTCTCGTAACGAACTGTCCACCCGTGCGGCCATCACAAGAAGGAAACCATGAAGGTTCCTACTAATTGACTGCAAGCAGAGTGCTTGCAACTCCTGCCGGAAGTGGATTAGGTCTTCAGAGCTGCTGATCCATCCATGAAGTGCTCGGGCACCTTGTCAAATACCAATCGGCCTTTGGGGTCAGGACACCAACCCCAAATACCGCACTAGATTCTCAGCAATAAATGGCGCTCACATTGGCAGCTGGCACTACTGGGACCGGACATGATATTTTTATATTTTTACGCCATGTTTTAATAGCTCACCCCCTTCCCACATATTTCCTGTAATTAGATCCCCCCCCGACCCCCACTGTAATTGTTATATGGTCACATTTGTATTTTAGGGACTTTTTACGTTTTAATGTTGAGCACTTCCCCATGTACTTGGATGTATGTATCCGCACACAATACATGCGCTTGGTTTACTCTCTGGCCACCATCATTTCTTATTTCTTCTGTACATATGTAAGATTTTATAATGTTTCCGAGATGGAAGTTTTTTCTTCTTGGAGGAGATTGACGTTGGCCTGAGGGAGAAGGTGCGTGGTTTGGCATGTGTTCCTCCAGTAGCCTCTTTATGGAGTCCATGTATGAGACTAGTAGAGTACTGTATTTTTTTTGTTTTATAAGACGTACCCCAAATTGAGAGGTAAAATAAAAATGGGGTTGTCTTATACTCCAGTGGTGTCTTACCGGAGGTGGGGCAGCAGCGCTGGAGGGGAGGGGTCACAGGAGGCAGGGACGATGGTGGAGTAGGGCGATGCTGCAGTTACTGCTGCAGTGGTGGCTGTGCTGGCTGGGGGTGGAGGCTGTGCTGGCTGGGGGTGGAGGCTGTGCTGGCTGGGGGTGGAGGCTGTGCTGGCTGGGGGTGGAGGCTGTGCTGGCTGGGGGTGGAGGCTGTGCTGGCGGCGGCGGTGGAGGCTGTGCTGGCGGCAGGCTCCCTGCTGGATGTTTGGAGCAAGGCGGTGCGGCGAATGTCCCAGATACAGTGCGGGCTTCAAAGAAATGGCGCTCTGAGTCAGCGCATGCACAGATTGAGCTCTCGGCTCAATGACAAGCAGAGATCTCATCTGCGTACGTGCCACCTACTGGTACCATTTTCCTTTAGTCCACTGCTGGAAAACCAGTGGGCCGGAGACTGCGCCTGCGCAGATGAGATCTTCAGCCGAGAGCTCAATCTGCATGCGCGCCAAATCCGGCGCCGTTATTTGAAGCGACACCCGCCATGGCACCCACAGCCAGTACAGCGCCCATTCTCCACTTCCTGGTAAGCTACATTCGGATTATAAGACGCACCCCTCCTTTTCCTCCCAAATTTTTGGGATGAAAAGTGCGGCTTTTAATCTGAAAAATAAGGTATATGTCGGATAAAACAAGTTAACACCTATCCACAGGATAACTTGCTGATCTGAACACTGGGATCCTTACAGAATTGAGTGCCAGGCCTGACCGCTGCTCCATTCATTCTCCATGGGGCTGCCAGAAAAGGTCGAGCGCAGGACTCCGCAGCCCTGTAGTGAATGAATGGGAGTGGTGGTCGAGCGTGGGAACTGCCGCTCCTTTGTAAAAAGGTTAAAAGTTCTGCCGATCGGTGGGTGTCCTAGTGGTCAGCCCCATTGATAAATCGTGAATAACTTTTTAGTAACCAGACAACCCTTTTAACCATTTATATCTTATTGCTTGGAGCCTGCTGTATAAACTCTATTATAGTGTATGGTAATACGGGAAAGAGGATTTCTCTGATGCCGAAAAACATCAAATAGTGCAATGCCTTGGTCGAGGGGTGATAATATTTAGATATTTCACAAAAACTTAAGTGTGATCATAGTACGGTGAAGACATTTGTGTCTGATTCAGAACACAGATGGGTTTGTGCAGATAAAGGCAGAATAAGGAAGGTTTCTGCCAGACAAATTTGTCAGATTAAGAAAGCTGCTGTTAAAATACCATTACAAGCAGCAAAAAGGTATTTGATGCTGCTGTCTCTGGAGTCCCGTGAACCTCAAGGTGTAGGATCCTCCAGATTCGGCAGTTGTGCATAAACCTACTGTTCGGCCGCCCCTAAACAAGTAGGAACTGATTCAGCGGGTCCAGAGATAAACGAAGACTAATTTTAAGTCTTCTTTACTGATGAGTGCCGTTGAATCCTGAAAGGAGTAGTGGAGGGCTGTGAAATCAGCAAGGAGGTGGTGGAGTTATGTTTTGGGCTGGAATCAAAGAGAGAACTTTTTAGATCCCTAAAGCTGTGAAAATGACCTCAGCAAAGTATATGGCTGACCACTTTTTTTCCATGGTACAAAAAGAAGAACCGTGCCATTCGTGGCAAAACTATCTTCGTGCCAATGCAAAGAATACGTCGGCGTAATTGGCTGTTATGGGCATAAAGGTAGAAAAACACATGGCGTGGCCACCGGCCTCCCCCGGACCTCAGTTCTATTGAGAACCTTTGGAGTATCCGCAAGCAAAAAAGATCTGCGATGGTACGAGGCAGCTCTGGGGGGCTATTCTCACATCCTGGAAAGAAATAGTGGACTATATGGACGGTCTGAAAATGCTCCAAATTCCTCATTTTAAATTTCTGGCATGACCTCTTAGTTTAGATGAATTTTTGGCATCCAACCTTTCGCACAAGATCATGTTTTAAGCTGCATCCCCTCGTCGGAGGGGGGGTTGGCGCCCCCTTGTCGGAGGGGGGTTGGCGCCCCCTCGTCGGAGGGGGGTTGGCCGTCCCCTCGTCGGAGGGGGGGTTGGCCGTCCCCTCGTCGGAGGGGGGGTTGGCCGTCCCCTCGTCGGAGGGGGGGTTGGCCGCCCCCTCGTCGGAGGGGGGGTTGGCCGCCCCCTCGTCGGAGGGGTGGCATCTAGGGATGATCGAATACCTCAAATATTCGCCAACGCCCATATTCGCCGACTAGGTCGCCGCTATTCGACTATTTGCGAATATTCGATGTGCAATGTAAGTCTATGAGAAACCCAAATAGTTGTCGAATAACAACTATTCGGGCTTCCCATAGACTTACATTGCACATCGAATATTCTCATAGCGGCGACCTATTCGTCGGATATTCGCGAAGCTGAACATTGCCGAATATTCGTGATATTCGATCATCCCTAGTGGCGTCTCGTCGTCGGAGGGGTGGCGTCTCGTCGTCAGAGGGGTGGCGTCTCGTCGTCGGAGGGGTGGTGTCTCGTCGTCGGAGGGGTGGCGTCTCGTCGTCGGAGGGGGGTGGCGTGTACGCCAGAACATCACGCCATTCTGGAGCACTTATGTGAGCAAATCTTGCCCACTAATCTGCCACACGTGTCCTCCCCAGGAGCCCATTGTATACATTGTGGGTTTTGCACTTTCGTACGAGCTGTAAAATCGCTGCTTTCGGCGCTTAGTCCATTCACAGCATTTTAACCTTTAGATGCTAGAATCACTTATGAAAGCAGCATTTAAGCGGTTGGAAACTAGAGGTGTACCTTCTATCATCCATGGCTTCATCTTCACGATTGTGGGATGCCGGTGTTATGGCAGCCGAGGCCTATCCACCCCTTCACCCCCTTGCACGTCCAAGGTCGTCGCTGTCCCTTTATTTTGAGCGCGCATGTTTCATTGCACATTTCTGGTGATATAAGTGAAACTATACATGTTTGGTATGTATGAACTCGTACTGGCCTGGGGAATCATTGTCATGTCAGTGTTAACATAAAGTGAACATGGTAAATGAAAAAGAAAAAAAAATTGTGAAATTGCACTTTTGTTTTGCAATTTCACTGCACTTGGAGTTTTTTTTTTTCTCGTTTTTTAGTACTATACGGGGCAGAATGAATGACATCATTCAAAAGTACTAGTCCCACAAAAAAACAAATCCTCATAATGGCTATATTGATAGAAAAATTTTTAAAAAATGGCTCTTGTAAGAAAGTAGTGTAGAAATTGTGTAGACATCGTATGACGTGTGAATAGGGTACCAAATCCCTTTGTACGAGTCATAGGTAAATTGTAAAAATCCTTATTTAACTCCACCTATGCGGTAAATAGGGACACATTAAATAATTGGATCCATGCGCAGCAGCCTTCAGTTGTTTTCTCACTGCACCGCATGCAGGCAGGACACAAATAATTGGATCCATGCGCAGCAGCCTTCAGTTGTTTTCTCGCTGCACCGCATGCAGGCAGGACACAGGCTGTTATTGGGATGTACAGTCTAATGTTGCTCATACTAATACATTTTCTCCCTCCCATCCTTTGTATTATGCCTTTTCAATTTTTTACAGGTTTTTTTTTTTTACGTATTTATTGTATTAACATTCAGTTTTATTAAAGTTACCTAGTATTCCAAACATTGGCTTTCATGTTTGCGTTTCTTGACTTTTTTTTTCTTACTACATAAACTTTGACAATAAATTGTCTATTTAAAAACCCTTTAATTTGGCTTTACATGGAGTCTGTAAACACAAAAGAAACTTATGGCTGCTTTTAAGTCCATGTGCGCACTTTGCGTTCAATTCCGCAGCGTGTAAGTCCCTGCCTGTGCGTCTCAGAACACAGCCGAAAAAGCTGCATTCGGCAGAACGCAACGTACACACATTCCTGGAGAATCCATGCCTTCTGGATGCGTTCTCTGCCATAGACAGAGTGGGAAAAGCATCCAGAACGCACATTTTTGACAGTGCGCTCCCACTCTGCTCTGCAGCATCCCCATAGCAGCAGAGCCGAGTGGGACCGCACTGTCAAAAAGAGCATGGCTGGCTGCGACAGTGCTGTGTGATCAGAATGAACTCGCATGAACTTCACCCGACTTCATTATGATTTGCGCGGCTACATCGGAAGCTGACAGGAGTGGCAGTAGAACGCCGCCGCTCCTGTGAGCTCCATGCAGCAACTGAAGTGAGTAGCGCGATCAGCTGTGCTGTCACTGTGGTTACTCGCGGCCACCGCTCTCAGGTGGAGGACTGCAGCTGTGGCCGCGAGTAACCTGAGTGAATGCACAGCTGATCGCCCGGCTCACTGCAGTCACTCAGGGGATTTGCGATCACAGGTGAGTCCTTCACGTGTGACCGCAAATCAGGCCATGACACAGACAGAGCTGCGCAATGACAGTGAACTCGGGTGAAGCTCTGACGTCACAGCTGCGGACCCCTGTGTCCTGGCACTGACCTCAGAGGTTCATCTGAGTTCATGACAGCACACAGACAGCCATTGGATGACGATGAAATCAGGTGAAGTTCATCCGAGTTCATTCTCATCGTTGTCAGCGGGCAAGCAGCAGAGCTGAATTGCTGTGGGTTCGCACAGTCAAAAATGCACGCGTTTTGGATGCATTTTTTTTGTCAAACGCAGTGTTTACAGTTGCCAGAGGGGGCTTTTTTTTTGACAATTACAGAATGCAGCGTGTGCACATACCCTTAGTCACATCCCTAAGGCTATGTGCACACTGAGGGGGGGATTTTTAGGAGTGTTCTGGATCATGCTTGCTGAAAAAAAGTGCCATAAAAATAACAAAAATCCAATTTATTTTTTTTTGTAAAACCACTTTACAAGTTATAGGTTCAGTCCCTTGTGTTTTGGTTTCATGTTTCCCCAATTCCCCCCCCACCCCAACTTCAGGTTTTATAAGTGCCTGGTGGGGAGAAACAAAAGTGGTAACACAGTATAGCAGTAGTGAACGTTCTCATTACAAAAACACTTGCAATTCTGCGCTCAGAGCTGCTGTGCTGCCCCTCCCCCCACACTGACTGCCAGTGTGATGGAAGCTGGTGCAGTGAGGGAGGACAACTGCAGCTGCAAATGTGTTTTGTAATATATTTATTTTATATAGCGCTATTAATTCCACAGCGCTTTACATACATTGTCAACTCTGTCCCCTTTGGGGCTCACAATCTAGGTTCCCTATCAGTATGTTTTTGGAATGTGGGAGGAAACCGAAGTAGCCGGAGGAAACCCACGCAAACACGGGGAGAACATATAAACTCCTTGCAGATGTTGTCCTTGGTGGGAATCGAACCCAGGACCTCAGCGCTGCAAGACTGTAGTGCTAACCACTGAGCCACCGTGCTGCCCGTAATGAAGCTAAGTTCACTTTTCTTGTACTGTGCTAGCTCTGATCACACTGCAGAGCTGTGTGTAATCAGGAGAGTCATTACATGTCTCACACTGGAGAGCAGACTTTCAGTCATTAAATGTCTCACTCTGGCGAGCAGACTTTGTCATTACATGTCTCACTCTGGCGAGCAGACTGTCAGTCATTACATGTCTCACACTGGAGAGCAGACTGTCTACATGTCTCACACTGGAGAGCAGACTGTCTACATGTCTCACACTGGAGAGCAGACTGTCTACATGTCTCACACTGGAGAGCAGACTGTCTACATGTCTCACACTGGAGAGCGGACTGTCTACATGTCTCACTGGAGAGCAGACTGTCTACATGTTTCACACTGGAGAGCAGACTGTCTACATGTCTCACACTGGAGAGCGGACTGTCTTCATGTCTCACACTGGAGAGCAGACTGTCTACATGTCTCACACTGGAGAGCGGACTGTCTACATGTCTCACACTGGAGAGCAGACTGTCTACATGTCTCACACTGGAGAGCAGACTGTCTACATGTCTCACACTGGAGAGCAGACTGTCTACATGTCTCACACTGGAGAGCCGACTGTCTACATGTCTCACACTGGAGAGCGGACTGTCTACATGTCTCACACTGGAGAGCCGACTGTCTACATGTCTCACACTGGAGAGCCGACTGTCTACATGTCTCACACTGGAGAGCGGACTGTCTACTTGTCTCACACTGGAGAGCGGACTGTCTACATGTCTCACACTGGAGAGCAGACTGTCTACATGTCTCACACTGGAGAGCAGACTGTCTACATGTCTCACACTGGAGAGCGGACTGTCTTCATGTCTCACACTGGAGAGCGGACTGTCTACATATCACACTGGAGAGCAGACTGTCTACATGTCACACTGGAGAGCAGACTGTCTACATGTCACACTGGAGAGCAGACTGTCTACATGTCTCACACTGGAGAGCGGACTGTCTTCATGTCTCACACTGGAGAGCGGACTGTCTACATGTCTCACACTGGAGAGCGGACTGTCTACATGTCACACTGGAGAGCGGACTGTCTACATGTCTCACTGGAGAGCGGACTGTCTACTTGTCTCACACTGGAGAGCAGACTGTCTACATGTCTCACACTGGAGAGCGGACTGTCTTCATGTCTCACACTGGAGAGCAGACTGTCTACATGTCTCACACTGGAGAGCAGACTGTCTACATGTCTCACACTGGAGAGCAGACTGTCTACATGTCTCACACTGGAGAGCAGACTGTCTACATGTCTCACACTGGAGAGCAGACTGTCTACATGTCTCACACTGGAGAGCGGACTGTCTACTTGTCTCACACTGAAGACGGACTGTCTACATGTCACACTGGAGAGCAGACTGTCTACATGTCACACTGGAGAGCGGACTGTCTTCATGTCTCACACTGGAGAGCGGACTGTCTACATGTCTCACACTGGAGAGCGGACTGTCTTCATGTCTCACACTGGAGAGCGGACTGTCTACATGTCACACTGGAGAGCGGACTGTCTACATGTCTCACTGGAGAGCGGACTGTCTACATGTCTCACACTGGAGAGCGGACTGTCTTCATGTCTCACACTGGAGAGCGGACTGTCTACATGTCACACTGGAGTGCAGACTGTCTTCATGTCTCACACAGGAGAGCGGACTGTCTACATGTCTCACACTGGAGAGCGGACTGTCTTCATGTCTCACACTGGAGAGCGGACTGTCTACATGTCTCACACTGGAGAGCGGACTGTCTTCATGTCTCACACTGGAGAGCGGACTGTCTACATGTCTCACACTTGAGAGCAGACTGTCTACATGTCTCACACTGGAGAGCAGACTGTCTACATGTCTCAAGCAAGCATTGTTGACCTTAGGGAGATCAACATATCCACTGCGGAGACACCATCACGTGTTTCTCAACGCAGTGATTCTAGAGCATTGCCCCCTGGGAAGTATGCAAATAAGAAAGCCGCGGAGACACCATCACGTGTTTCTCAACGCTGGCAGGAAACTAGCCAGGTCTTTCACCGGGAAGGAACAACCACGGGAAGGGCAGTCTCCAGTCAAGGAGACCACCTATACCAAACATGGTATCCATCCACAGACAGCCGTTTCGGGGTATTTGTCCCTCATCAGTGTGGAGTAGGAATCTGGCTAGTGGGGGCAATGCCTAGTATAAGACTACTTAAGCAAGCATTGTTGACCTTAGGGAGATCAACATATCCACTGCGGAGACACCATCTCCATACTGATGAGGGGCAAATACCCCGAAACGGCTGTCTGTGGATGGATACCATGTTTGGTATAGGTGGTCTCCTTGACTGGAGACTGCCCTTCCCGTGGTTGTTCCTTCCCGGTGAAAGACCTGGCTAGTTTCCTGCCAGCGTTGAGAAACATGTGATGGTGTCTCCGCGGCTTTCTTATTTGTCTACATGTCTCACACTGGAGAGCGGACTGTCTACATGTCTCACACTGGAGAGCAGACTGTCTACATGTCTCACACTGGAGAGCAGACTGTCTACATGTCACACTGGAGAGCGGACTGTCTACATGTCACACTGGAGAGCGGACTGTCTACATGTCACACTGGAGAGCAGACTGTCTACATGTCACACTGGAGAGCAGACTGTCTACATGTCTCACACTGGAGAGCAGACTGTCTACATGTCTCACACTGGAGAGCGGACTGTCTACATGTCTCACACTGGAGAGCAGACTGTCTACATGTCACACTGGAGAGCGGACTGTCTACATGTCTCATACTGGAGAGCAGACTGTCTACATGTCACACTGGAGAGCGGACTGTCTACATGTCACACTGGAGAGCGGACTGTCTACATGTCACACTGGAGAGCGGACTGTCTACATGTCACACTGGAGAGCGGACTGTCTACATGTCTCATACTGGAGAGCAGACTGTCTACATGTCACACTGGAGAGCGGACTGTCTACATGTCACACTGGAGAGCGGACTGTCTACATGTCACACTGGAGAGCGGACTGTCTACATGTCTCATACTGGAGAGCAGACTGTCTACATGTCACACTGGAGAGCGGACTGTCTACATGTCTCACACTGGAGAGCAGACTGTCTACATGTCACACTGGAGAGCAGACTGTCTACATGTCTCACACTGGAGAGCAGACTGTCTACATGTCTCACACTGGAGAGCAGACTGTCTACATGTCACACTGGAGAGCGGACTGTCTACATGTCACACTGGAGAGCGGACTGTCTACATGTCTCACACTGGAGAGCAGACTGTCTACATGTCACACTGGAGAGCGGACTGTCTACATGTCTCATACTGGAGAGCAGACTGTCTACATGTCACACTGGAGAGCGGACTGTCTACATGTCTCACACTGGAGAGCAGACTGTCTACATGTCACACTGGAGAGCGGACTGTCTACATGTCACACTGGAGAGCGGACTGTCTACATGTCTCATACTGGAGAGCAGACTGTCTACATGTCACACTGGAGAGCAGACTGTCTACATGTCTCACACTGGAGAGCGGACTGTCTACATGTCTCACACTGGAGAGCAGACTGTCTACATGTCTCACACTGGAGAGCGGACTGTCTACATGTCTCACACTGGGGAGCGGACTGTCTACATGTCTCACACTGGAGAGCAGACTGTCTACATGTCTCACACTGGAGAGCGGACTGTCTACATGTCTCACACTGGAGAGCGGACTGTCTACATGTCTCACACTGGAGAGCGGACTGTCTACATGGGTCCCCTGAAGCAGTTTCAGCTTTGAGAATGGAGGAGTGGGCATGTTGAAGTCCATCTACCCGATTTTTCTTTCCTCCCCAATATCTGTCAACCCGTAAGAGCTGGAGCATCCACATATGATAACGGAAAGCCTTCTTTTATAATTAGCGACTTCTGTGGTTCTTTTTAACCGTGTGAAGCACTTGTATCCAGGAACCCCAGCCCCATCTTGAATGGAGAGGAAATGTCCATAGTCCCATTGTCTTTGGAACAGCTGGAATTGGTGGAGAGCTGCATATGACTTTTTTCAGCAGTTGTATAGACAGAGTGGGGCAGAAATCAATCAAGCACACAGCCTCGGCATTCGAGGTGGGGCTCCAAAGCCCAATTTTTGGGATCATTGGGAGTCCCAGCAATCAGGCCCCTAGGGATCAGTAACTTATTCTTTTGAATACTTGATCACTTGTTATTTTGGGACTAACCTTTTCAGGATGCTTTTGCTCAAGATCGATCAAAATTAGTACGAGGTGGGGAAGTAAGTCTGAGAAGGTTTGCAGGGATCTGGCCCCCGCAGTCACAGACCAGATCGATTTGTTCATCTCTATTCAAATCCACCTTGAATAATCTTCCTACTGATTTCAATGGGAAAACATACGGGGCCCCTTTAATAATTTTTGGGGTGGGTGATGAGGAGTGTTAAATCATTGGGTTTTTTTGCGCTCGTATTTCTGTACATTTTGAACTCCAAATTCTTCAAAGTGGTACACGCAGTTCATTGGATTTTTTTGTCTCATATTCGTTTACGTTTTGAGTTCCAAATTCTTCAAAATAGCACACCCGGATCATTGTTTTTTTTGTCTCCTATTCGTTTACGTTTTGAGCTCCAAATTCTTCAAAATAGCACACCCGGATCATTTTTTTTTTGTCTCCTATTCGTTTACGTTTTGAGCTCCAAATTCTTCAAAATGACACACCCGGATCATTGTTTTTTTTTGTCTCCTATTCGTTTACGTTTTGAGCTCCAAATTCTTCAAAATGACACACCCGGTTCATAGTTTTTTTCTTGCATTCCTTTACATTTTGAGCTCCAAATTCTTCAAAATGGCACTCCTGGTTAATTGTTCTTTTTGTCTCTTATTTGTTTACATTTTGAGCTCCGAATTTATTTTTTTTCTCCTGTTTGTTGACGTTTTGAGCTCCGAAATATCATACATGGTTCGTGAGTTTTGTGCAACATGAAAAATGCTGTATATTTTTTGTCTTTTACCTTTCTGGCGCCTTTATAAAGCAAAAAGTTGCATAATCCGTTGAACTGTTAGATACAGACAACAGCCACAGAAAAAAAATGTAAACACAATAGAGAATTGGGGCCTATCGTGCGCACAGTTTTTTTTTTGGGGGGGGGGTTGCACTGGGGGGGAAACCTCATTCTTGGGGTGTTTCTGATTAGAAAATGGCTCCAAATTTTACTACTGAATCAATTGAATCACTAAATAATGGCCGTGTACAAAAAAAACATGACTTTGATGCATTATTTTGGCATGGAATGTTCATCCAGAAAATTTCACATTGAAGAATGAAGTGTTATGTTCACATAGTGTTATATGGATTTTGAAGCGGATTCTGCTCTAAAATTCACATGAAAATCTGCGCCAAATACTTTTTGAATAATCTTCCCCATTTATTTCAATGAGAAAACATGTCTTGTGCTGCTTTTGACTGTTTTTTCCAAAAATAAATACTTGGAAGTATTTGAATAAAAAAAAAACAAAAAAAAACAGTTCTTCCAAATGTGACTAAAACACGACAATAAAATTGGATTTTAGCTGCGGCTCAAAAACCCACGAAGGAAAACTCTCTGTGAACAGACTCTAAGCCGTTGCGGCCAGGGACATAACAGTTTGTAGCTTATGTAATCTTGTTTATTGAACTTTTTTGTTTTATGGAGGTTTTTTTATGCTTGATATTGATGTTTATGTATTTCATACATATATCACCTTGGAATAAAGGATGTTTTTGAACCAGTTCTCTTCAGAAGCACACCGCTCCCCTGCCTCTCAGCTTCCTGTTTGCCTGGGAGCAGTGCGCTCCAGATCATTGACCATTCGGATCAGCAGCATGGCTGAATTGATGGCTGGAACGCCTTAAAGTTCTGCAAAATTTTTGCACCCTAAAACAATGTTTAGGGATTTTTTTTAAAAAAAGCATGCGGATTTTAGTGAGAAGGGAATGTTGCGGCTAACTAAATCGGAGCACGTTTCTTGTAGTGGTGCACAGTAACGAAAAGTTGTGCCAAATTCAATACAAAGCACAGGCTTACACCAGTACACCTTTCATCCAAACTGGTGCAAACAGGAGCCTAAATGTTAGTCAATTTGTTGTTTATGTAAAACACACCAGCAGGTGGCAGCATTACCCCAGCAATGAAATGAAGAATCTGCCGGCCACAAAGAGATCCAGGAAAATATCCCAAAATTATACGCTAAGTTACCCATTAGTCCTACTATCAAACAGCGGTGTTTTTAAGGAAATATTGACTAATGAGAAATAAATTGAAAAATGTAGGTATGGGGAGGGGTGACCACCTTGACCATCAGCAATGACCATGACCAATCGTGACAGCTACTCAGCCAGAAGCATGGTGTCTTGGACTAGAAAAACATGGCCACTTTCTCCCAGAAACAGCTCCACACTTGTCCACAGGTGGAGTCTGGAAATGCAGCTCAAAAACTCATCTCACGATCCCTCCACAGGTCTTCCCCATGTGGTCATAGGAAAAATGGTGGGTTGGGACGTAGTTTATTTAAAAAAAAAAATAGGTGTCTAAATGTATTCCAACCTCTATAATAATACTAGACCCCCACCCCCCAAACTAGAACCCCTAAATAAATACAGACCCTGAAGTAGAAAATAAAAATTACAGACCCCCAAACCTGCCTACCCAGATGACACCTTATTAAGACTATACGTGTTCAGCTAATTACTATATAGAAATACTTTATTTTGTCATTCGTATTTTATTTTTACGTTCAACTTTTTTTTTTATTTTTTTTTTGCTTTTTTTTTTTTTTTTTTTAATTATTCCTGAGGGATTTGTGCACTCACTGAATGTGATGACTGTAGCCAGACAGCAACCTCTGTTCTCTGGATTGGGGGCCTGTGTGGCCATTGTGCACTGCTCAGGCTCCCAGTCTAATGAGTGGTCTTCTCTTCTGCACCCCGGATGAGCTACTGGTTCCTTCTTTTTCCAGTTCTAGCACTGGAAACAATAGTAGGCAGGATTACTTCATCCCTACTCTATGATCCTAAAGAAATATCAGAGGTCTACCTCTTGGTGCCACACTCACAGACCAGGTGAGCCGTGGTGCTGACTCGGTGGCCAAAAAAATTGGATGGCCCTTGGGGTGTACGTTGACAGCTTTGACAGTGCCTGAGTTTCCCACTGGTCTCCACAACCTCCAAAAACCAACAGATTGTGAAGCCCAAACCACTTCAGGAATTGCTCCTTCTTTGGAAAGGTTTTGGAGGTTTTGTTTTTTCCTGAAACAGTTCTGAAACGTTTAGGAGGAGTTTTTCTTTTCTGGAGCAATTCTAAAGCGTTTTGGAGGAGAACATCTTTTCCTGAAGGAATTCTGAAGCGTTTTGAAGGAGAACGTCTTTTCCTCAAGCAATTCTGAAGCGTTTAGGAGGAGTTTTTCTTTTCCTTGAGGAATTCTGAAGAGTTTTGGAGGAGAACGTCTTTTCCTCAAGCAATTCTGAAGAGTTTAGGAGGAGTTTTTCTTTTCCTTGAGGAATTCTGAAGAGTTTTGGAGGAGAACATCTTTTCCTCAAGCAATTCTCAAGAGTTTTGGAGGAGAACGTCTTTTCCTCAAGCAATTCTGAAGAGTTTTGGAGGAGAACGCCTTTTCCTCAAGCAATTCTGAAGAGTTTAGGAGGAGTTTTTCTTTTCCTTGAGGAATTCTGAAGAGTTTTGGAAGAGAACGTCTTTTCCTCAAGCAATTCTCAAGAGTTTTGGAGGAGAACGTCTTTTCCTCAAGCAATTCTGAAGAGTTTAGGAGAACGTCTTTTCCTCAAGCAATTCTGAAGAGTTTAGGAGGAGTTTTTCTTTTCCTGGAGCAATTCTGAAGAATTTTGGAGTCGAACGTCTTTTCCTGAAGGAGTTCTGGAAAGTTTTGGAGGACTTTTTCTTTTCCTGACGGAATTCTGAAGAGTTTTGGAGAGGTTTTTCTTGACGCGTTCTTTGCAGTCTTTTGATTAGACAGTGACTTCAACATCCGCTTCAAACAAGTGACTTGCACTTTTCTTTTTTCCCACCACGTATTTTTTCAAAACCTCTTCGGGGAAAAAAGAAGCTCAAAAACTCCTCATGTGAACAGTAAAGTGGATTTACATGAAAAATGGAGAGTTTTCTCATTTTGAAGCAGTTTTTTGAGGAGGTTTTGAGTACTTACGGTACTTTCAATAGGTGGCACTAAGGAGTCAACTTTCATTACTTGGAGAAGAGTTTATTTGGATGCTTTTTCCCCGGGAGCATTACTGACCTATTAGTTTCCCCATCAACAAGAGAAAGTATTAACGGGCATTTTGACACTTTTTGTCTCACTAGATCTTTTCAGATACAGGTGAACACAGGATTTATAGTAACATTACCAATATAGTAAAATTCCTGTCCGCCTGCTGTTAGCCATGACAGAGAACTTTTCTAAGTTTCAACTTGATCTACCTACCGATGGGATTTTGGTCACATTAGCAACCAAACTGTTATGAGTGTGTTGCGGCCTGCTAATATCTGGGGATACATCAGGGACCAGAAGTGTTTGGTTGAACGAAGATCCACTTTAGGATATGTGCCCACGGGAGCTCGCACCTGCGGATATATCCGCAGGTACATCCGCAGGTTTCCCACAGCAGCTCCTCGGAATCTGCAGCTATACATAGCTGCCGGATTCCAGCGAAATAGCTGCGGAAAACCTGCGGACATTCATGAGATTTACCTTGCGGAGGTCCCGGCCTCTATCTCCATAGCGGAGGGCCGGGAATTCCCAGGAATAATTGACATGCAGTTATGTGCGGCTGTGGGACATCCGCAGTATATTCCAGAGCCGCACATACCGCAGCATGGACACAGACACTCCCCATGACCCTTAGGATAACATGGGGAGTGTCTGTACTTGCTAAAACCTGCGGATTTACCTAGAAAATCCAGATAAATCCGCAGGTTTTCCACGGCAAAATTCGCGGGTACAGAGTCCCATGGGCACATTGCCTTAGAATCAACTCATTGTTTATCCTGAGTAGGAGCGTATTTAATTCCTTCTGGTGCTGAAAGGGTTAAGGACTCGTTTCTATCCTGCTGAGATGTGTATCTGCTAGTCTCAGTTGCAGCCATGCCCTAGCACCATATAAACTCACGCCTCACTCCTTTTCCAGCTATAGCTCTTCTATACTGTCCACTTTGAAGAAGCTCTGGAGAAGCTGAGGTGTAATTTCTGTTGCAGCAGAGAAGCTTCCAGCTGGAGAACTATTTGTTGTGTCTTTCCTCACCTGTTTGTCTTACCCTCTTCATGTTGTTTTATTGTAGTGGCAAGACTAGCGTCTTGCTGGCCTTCGCACTACACTGTGTGTAGAATTATTAGGCAAATGAGTATTTTGATCACATGATACTTTTTATACATGTTGTCCTACTCCAAGCTGTATAGGCTGAGAGCCAACTATCAATTAAGTAAATTAGGTGATGTACATCTCTGTAATGAGGAGGGGTGCGGTGTAATGACATCAACACCCTATATAAGGTGTGCCTAATTATTAGGCAACTTCCTTTCCTTTGGCAAAATGAGTCAGAAGAGAGATTTGACGGGCTCTGAAAAGTCCAAAATTGTGGGATGTCTTGCAAAGGGATGCAGCAGTCTTGAAATTGCCAAACTTTTGAAGCGTGATCACCGAACAATCAAGCGTTTCATGGCAAAAAGCCAACAGGGTCGCAAGAAGCGTGTTGGGCAAAAAAGGCGCAAAATAACTGGCCATGAATTGAGGAAAATAAAGCATGAAGCTGCCAAGATGTCATTTGCCACCAGTTTGGCCATATTTCAGAACTGCAACGTTACTGGAGTATAAAAAAGCACAAGGTGTGCCATACTCAGGGACATGGCCAAGGTAAGGAAGGCTGAAAAACAACCACCTCTGAACAAGAAACATAAGATAAGACGTCAAGACTGGGCCAAGAAATATCTTAAGAATGATTTTTCACAGATTTTATGGACTGATGAAATGAGAGTGACTCTGGATGGGCCAGATGGATGGGCCAGAGGCTGGATCAGTAAAGGGCAGAGAGCTCCAGTCCCACTCAGACGCCAGCAAGGTGGAGGTGGGTACTGGTATGGGCTGGTATCATCAAAGATGAACTTGTGGGACCTTTTCGGGTTGAGGGTGGAGTGAAGCTCAACTCCCAGACCTACTGCCAGTTTCTGGAAGACAACTTCTTCAAGCAGTGGTACAGGAAGAAGTCGGTATCGTTCAAAAAAAAAACATGATCTTCATGCAGGACAATGCTCCATCACATGCATCCAACTACTCCACAGCGTGGCTAACCAGTAAAGGTCTAAAAGATGAAAAAATAATGACATGACCCCCCTTGTTCACCTGATCTAAACGCCATAGAGAACCTGTGGTCCCTCATAAAATGTGAGATCTACAGGGAGGGAAAACAGTACACCTCTGGGAACAGTGTCTGGAGGCTGTGGTGGCTGCTGCACGCGATGTGGATCGTAAACAGATCAACCAATGACAGAATCTATGGATGGTCGGCTGTTGAGTGTCATAAAGAAAGGAGACTATATTGGTCATTAATTTTTGGGGGTTTTGTTTTTGCATGTCAGAAATGTTTATTTTTAAATATTGTGCAGTTATATTGGTTTACCTGGTGAAAATAAACAAGTGAGATGGGAATATATTTGTTTTTATTAAGTTGCCTAATAATTCTGCACAGTAATAGTTACCTGCACAAACAGATATCCTCCTAAGATAGCCAAATCTAAAAAAACCCACTCCAACTTCCAAAAATATTAAGCTTTGATATTTATGAGTGTTTTGGGTTGATTGAGAACACAGTTGTTGATCAATAATAAAAAAAAAATCCTCTAAAATACAACTTGCCTAATAATTTTGCACCCAGTGTAGACCTGTATTATTAGCACTACTTTCTCCTATGAAACCCACTCTTTCCTGAGGTTACATCAGCCCTTCAATTAATTCCCTAGTTCTATCCAAGCCTGAAAAAAATTGGAAGGAGGCTTAAAAGTCACAGGACTCACTAGGGGGTCGTAAATGGGTCATTAGCCCTAGGAGAGACGTCTGTCACAATGGTTGAATGGCCGGGTGATGTGGATGGATTAAGTGCTGTCCACTTTTGGCTTATGAAACAAACATATACAAAGTGCACTATCCACCCAACAGAGGCCATAAGAGTTGTTTTTTTGGCCTTTTCCAGGCTCATATACAGTACACAGGCAAAGCTCTCTCTATTTTATTCCATGACGTTACTAATGGTAATCTTCGAGACTGCGGTCCCAGCTCTATTCAGGTCATTGACCAGGTCTTCTTGTGTAGTTCTGGCTGATTCATGACCCCTCTCAGAATTATCTTTACCACACGAGGTGAGATCTTACATGGAATCCCAGACAGAGTAAGATTGACAGTCATCTTGTGTTTCTTCCATTTTCTAATAATTGTGCCAACAGTTGTTACCTTCTCACCAAGCTGCTTGCCTATTATCCTGTAGCCTATCCCAGCCTTGTGCAGGTCTACAATTTTATCCCTGGTTTCCTTAGACAACGATTTGGTTTTGACCATGGTGCAGAGTTTGGTGTACAGTTAGGTCCAGAAATATTTGGACAGTGACACAAGTTTTGTTATTTTAGCTGTTTACAAAAACATGTTCAGAAATACAATTATATATATAATATGGGCTGAAAGTGCACACTCCCAGCTGCAATATGAGAGTTTTCACATCCAAATCGGAGAAAGGGTTTAGGAATCATAGCTCTGTAATGCATAGCCTCCTCTTTTTCAAGGGACCAAAAGTAATTGGACAAGGGACTCTAAGGGCTGCAATTAACTCTGAAGGCGTCTCCCTCGTTAACCTGTAATCAATGAAGTAGTTAAAAGGTCTGGGGTTGATTACAGGTGTGTGGTTTTGGATTTGGAAGCTGTTGCTGTGACCAGACAACATGCGGTCTAAGGAACTCTCAATTGAGGTGAAGCAGAACATCCTGAGGCTGAAAAAAAAGAAAAAATCCATCAGAGAGATAGCAGACATGCTTGGAGTAGCAAAATCAACAGTCGGGTACATTCTGAGAAAAAAGGAATTGACTGGTGAGCTTGGGAACTCAAAAAGGCCTGAGCGTCCACGGATGACAACAGTGGTGGATGATCGCCGCATACTTTCTTTGGTGAAGATGAACCCGTTCACAACATCAACTGAAGTCCAGAACACTCTCAGTGAAGTAGGTGTATCTGTCTCTAAGTCAACAGTAAAGAGAAGACTCCATGAAAGTAAATACAAAGGGTTCACATCTAGATGCAAACCATTTATCAATTCCAAAAATAGACAGGCCAGAGTTAAATTTGCTGAAAAACACCTCATGAAGCCAGCTCAGTTCTGGAAAAGTATTCTATGGACAGATGAGACAAAGATCAACCTGTACCAGAATGATGGGAAGAAAAAAGTTTGGAGAAGAAAGGGAATGGCATGATCCAAGGCACACCACATCCTCTGTAAAACATGGTGGAGGCAACGTGATGGCATGGGCATGCATGGCTTTCAATGGCACTGGGTCACTTGTGTTTATTGATGACATAACAGCAGACAAGAGTAGCCGGATGAATTCTGAAGTGTACCGGGATATACTTTCAGCCCAGATTCAGCCAAATGCCGCAAAGTTGATCGGACGGCGCTTCATAGTACAGATGGACAATGACCCCAAGCATACAGCCAAAGCTACCCAGGAGTTCATGAGTGCAAAAAAGTGGAACATTCTGCAATGGCCAAGTCAATCACCAGATCTTAACCCAATTGAGCATGCATTTCACTTGCTCAAATCCAGACTTAAGACCGAAAGACCCACAAACAAGCAAGACCTGAAGGCTGCGGCTGTAAAGGCCTGGCAAAGCATTAAGAAGGAGGAAACCCAGCGTTTGGTGATGTCCATGGATTCCAGACTTAAGGCAGTGATTGCCTCCAAAGGATTCGCAACAAAATATTGAAAATAAAAATATTTTGTTTGGGTTTGGTTTATTTGTCCAATTACTTTTGACCTCCTAAAATGTGGAGTGTTTGTAAAGAAATGTGACAATTCCTACAATTTCTATCAGATATTTTTGTTCAAACCTTCAAATTAAACGTTACAATCTGCACTTGAATTCTGTTGTAGAGGTTTCATTTCAAATCCAATGTGGGGGCATGCAGAGCCCAACTCGCGAAAATTGTGTCACTGTCCAAATATTTCTGGACCTAACTGTATGATTGAATGTGTGGACAGGTGTTTTTTATACAGATAACAAGTTCATACAGGTGCAATAATTACAGGTAATGAGTGCAGAGTAGGAGCTTCTTATACTTTTTTTAACAGGTCTGTGAGAGCCAAAATTCTTGCTGGTCGGTAGGTAATCAAATATATGTTTCATGCAATAAAATGCAAATTAATATTTATAAATTATAAAATGTGATTTTCAGGATTTTTTTATTCTGTCTGTCACAGTTGACGTTACCTACAATAAAAATTACAGATCTCTCCATTCTTTTTAGGTGGGAAATCTTGCAATATTGGCAATGTATCAAATACTTATTTTTCCCACTATATATCATCGGAGGAAGGTTCAGAAGTGATGTGAAAAGAGATTATCTTGATTTATTTTCTAATATTTAACACCTAGCGAAAGCCATACAGTGTGTGTAGCATGGAGTGGGTGTGTGGGGTTGGGGAACATACAGTGTGCATGGGGTGGCTCTGGTTCTGATGTGGTATCACAATAGGTCATTGTATTAGTACTGGGCTATGGGTAGAGTACCAGGTGGATGGAACACAAACTAAACATCATTTCTCCCTTATTAGTGATGAGCGGGCACTACCATGCTCGGGTGCTCAGTACTCGTAACTAGTGATGAGTGAGCACTACCATGCTCGGGTGCACTGTACTCGTAACTAGTGATGAGCGGGCACTACCATGCTCGGGTGCTCAGTACTCGTAACTAGTGATGAGCGGGCACTACCATGCTCGGGTGCTCAGTACTCGTAACTAGTGATGAGTGGGCACTACCATGCTCGGGTGCTCAGTACTCGTAACTAGTGATGAGCGGGCACTACCATGCTCGGGTGCTCAGTACTCGTAACTAGTGATGAGCGGGTACTACCATGCTCGGGTGCTCAGTACTCGTAACTAGTGATAAGCGAGCACTACCATGCTCGGGTGCTCAGTACTCGTAACTAGTGATGAGTGAGCACTACCATGCTCGGGTGCACTGTACTCGTAACTAGTGATGAGTGGGCACTACCATGCTCGGGTGCTCGGTACTCGTAACTAGTGATGAGCGAGCACTACCATGCTCGGGTGCTCTGTATTCATAACTAGTGATGAACGGGCACTACCATGCTCGGTACTCGTAACTAGTGATGAGCGAGCACTACCATGCTCGGGTGCTCAGTACTCGTAACTAGTGATGAGTGAGCACTACCATGCTCGGGTGCTCGGTACTCGTAACTAGTGATGAGCGAGCACTACCATGCTCGGGTGCTCAGTACTCGTAACTAGTGATGAGCAGGCACTACCATGCTCGGGTGGTCAGTACTCGTAACTAGTGATGAGCAGGCACTACCATGCTCGGGTGCTCAGTACTCGTAACTAGTGATGAGCAGGCACTACCATGCTCGGGTGCTCAGTACTCGTAACTAGTGATGAGCAGGCACTACCATGCTCGGGTGGTCAGTACTCCTTACTAGTGATGAGCGGGCACTACCATGCTTGGGTGCACGTAATGAGCGGTCGGCTGCTCGTATAGGCACGACTCGAGTATCCAAGTATAATGGAAGTCAACGGGGAAGTATTTTTCCGGAATATTTACCGGAACCCTCAGTGACTTCCATTATACTCGTGTACTCGAGTGGCATCCATCTGAGCATTGAACTGCTCGTTATAAGTACAGAGCACCTGAGCATGCAATTGCTAACTGTGACGGGGTCTTTCTCCCATATCACACAATCAACAGAGCGAGAGATGGCTGTAGAATCCAAAGAGTATTTATTCCAAGCAAATCAAACAGTCCATAAAATAATCCACCATACAGAGGGTAAAAATAGTAAAGAAGCACGAATATAGTCCAAAAAGTGATACATGTCCAGGTCTCTCTGGGGAGCCGCACCTTCAGCCCAGAGGATCAATCTTCGTCCTTCTCTCTTAAAGTTCTCAAACACATTGCCTCATCCCCCCAGGTAAGCAAAGAGGTTTGGTGGATTCCAGGCCCCCTTCCCCCAGACCTTGGGGCAAATACTACAGGGGGTGATTACCTACAGACAATACAATGTACACATAAGCAATACAAACAATGGACAGTGAACTAAGCCTGTTCTTCTTGTTAAAGAAGCTTCTTGTTAAAGAAGCTGGCTGTTCACAGAGTGCTGTATCCAAGCATATTAATGGAAAGTTGAGTGGAAGGGAAAAGTGTGGTAGAAAAAGGTGAATAAGCAACCGGGATAACTGCAGCCTTGATAGGATTGTTAGCAAAAGGCCATTCAAACATTTGGGGGAGATTCACAAGGAGTGGACGCTGCTGGAGTCAGTGCTTCAAGAGCCACCACACACAGACGTATCCAGGACATGGGGTACAAGTGTCACATTCCTTGTGTCAGCACTCATGACCAATAGACAACGCCAGAAGTGTCTTACCTGGGCCAAGGAGAAACAGAACTGGACTGCTCTCAGTGTCCAAGGTGTTATTTTCAGATGAAAGTAAATTTTGCATTTCATTTGGAAATCGCGGTCCCAGAGTCTGGAGGAAGAGTGGAGAGGCCACAATCCAAGCTGCTGAGGTCTAGTGTGAAGTCTCCACAATCAGTGATGGTTTGGGGAGCCATGTCATCTGCTGGTGTAGCTCCACTGTGTTTTATCAAAACCAAAGTCAGCGCAGCCGTCTACCAGGAAATTGTAGAGCACTTCATGCTTCCCTCTGCCGACAAGCTTTTATAGGGATGAAAATGTCATTTTCCAGCAGGACTTGGCCCCTGTCCACACTGCCAAAAGTACCAATACCTGGTTTACTAACCACAGTATAACTGTGCTTGATTGGCCAGCAAACTCACCTGACCTAAACCCCATAGAGAATCTATGAGAGACACCAGAGCTAACAATGCAGACGAGCTGAAGGCGGCTATCAAAGCAACCTCGCCTCCATAACACCTCAGCAGTGCCACAGGCTGATCGCCTCCATGCCACATTGCTGCATTGATGCAGTAATTCATGCTAAAGGAGCCACGACCAAATATTGAGGCATTTACTGTACAGACTTTTCAGTAGGCGCCAACATTTCTGAATTTAAAATCATTTTTTATTTGGTATTATATAATATTCTAATTTTCTGAGATTATGACTTTTGGGTTTTAAATGGCTGTAAGCCATAAACATCAACATTAATAGAAAAAGACATATGAAATAGATCCCTCTGTGTGTAATGACTCTATATAATATATAGGAATAGATCCCTCTGTGTGTAATGACTCTATAATATATAGGAATAGATCCCTCTGTGTGTAATGACTCTATATAATATATAGGAATAGATGCTTCTGTGTGTAATGACTCTATAATATATAGGAATAGATCCCTCTGTGTGTTATGGCTCTATAATATATAGGAATAGATCCCTCTGTATGTAATGACTATATATATATATATATATATATATACATATATATATAATATACATATATATATATATATATATATATATATAAGACATATGAAATAGATCCCTCTGTGTGTAATGACTCTATATAATATATAGGAATAGATCCCTCTATGTGTAATGACTCTATAATATATAGGAATAGATCTCTCTGTGTGTAATGACTTTATATAATATATAGGAATAGATGCTTCTGTGTGTAATGACTCTATATAATATATAGGAATAGATCCCTCTGTATGTAATGACTATATATATATATATATATATATATAATATACATATATATATACATATATATATATATATATATATATATATACATATATACACAGCACCCCCTGAGGAAAGGATCGCTGAAATGCGCGTCGGGGCATAGCGGCATGCTTTGGATCATTTACTGACCACATTGAAGGTATAATTTCCTTTACAAATTAGTACATCTTTACACTTTGTTTTTTTGATATGCAGGATAATTATACCATATCTCTTTCATATATACCATATCACTTGGATATTTAATTTTGCACTGTGCACTTTGTTATATATGATAAACAGATATTTATTTAAATAATAGTGGTCTTTGCACTAAGCACTTTATTTTCCTGGTAAACCGCTACTATAATTTATGGGACTTCCTCCTGCCTTGTACTTCTATGGATTTGTAATAAATATTTATTTGAATCATTGAATACAAATATTAATTTTAATATCAATTTCATCATCATTTACTTTATTTATTGTATCCTTATGGATTCTTATCTAAAGGTTTTTTGATATTTATTGACATTTAATGGTGATTTTATACGGAAATTTTGATTAATATATATATAATATATAGGAATAGATCCCTCTGTGTGTAAATGACTCTATATAATATATAGAAATAGATCACTCTGTGTTGAATGACTCTATATAATATATAGGAATAGATCACTCTGTGTGTAATGACTCTATATAATATATAGAGGTCTGGTGATCTTAGGGATCACTAATGAAATCTTCGTGTCTCTCCTTTCTCCAAAAAAATGGCCAACCCAACCATCCAGTGTTTGTTTTGTGTGAGGCATAATCATGTCGGCCTGATTAGGAGAGTTTAGCCCTGATGGGGTTTGATGCATCCCATGGGGAAGCTCACTCATGATAAATGGGCCTGTCGGTAAGTGATTGATACTTTTAATGAACCCGGCATCATCCCACAAGTGAGGTCCGGCTGTAAAAAAGTTAGCCCCCCACTAAGAATTAGCCAAGCAGCTGAGGTCTACTGACCAGAGGAGTCACCCTGCAGTGAGGGATCTGTAAAACCTTGGACCTCCAGGACTTTGAGATGGTTCGAATTTAGAAGAGGTTTTAACAAAAAGTTTTTGAATTAAGATTTATTTTTTTTTTGTTTCAACTTAACTTTAGAGAAAAGGCCATGACTTACCAGGCCCAAAACCATAGAAATACTGTAGCACAAGCCAATGGTAACGTGTTATAGCCGTACCTGAAGGATGGTGGTGATTGACAGCAGCCCCGGGTTGGACATATCATTGGTGCAGTCACACAACAATCCAGGAGGTTGAGGAGCCCATTTCCAGTGGTAGGCAACTTCTTCTGTCACAGACAGATTAAGGCAGGGGTCCTCAACGTGTGGCTCGTGAGCTCGTGTTGTGTGGATCGCGGACTCGTGTAGTGTGGCTGACGGGCCCATGTTGTGTAGCTCACAAGCCCGTATTGTGTGGCTCGTGGGCCTATGTTGTGTGGATGACGGGCCCATGTTGTGTGGCTCACGAGGCCGTGTTGTGTAGTGCGTGGGCTCATGTTGTGTGGCTCGTCGGCCCATGTTATGGCTAGGGTCCTCAACCTGTGGCTCGCGAGCTCGTGTTGTGTGGCGTGCGGGCCCGTGTTATGCAGCTCACAAGCCCATGTTATGCGGCTTGTGGGCCCGTGTTGTGTGGCTCATGGGTTGTGTTGTGTGGCTCGCTGGCCCATGTTACGTGGTTCGCGGGCCCTTGTTGTGTGGCTTGGGGTCACATATTGTGTGGCTCATGAGCCTGTGTTGTGTGGCTGACGGGCCCATGTTGTGTGGCTCATGAGCCCATGTTGTGTGGCTAATGAGGCAGTGTTGTGTGGCTCTCGGGCTCGTGTTGTGTGGCTCACGGGTCCATGTTGTGTGGCTCGTAGGCTCATGTTGTGTTGCTCGCGGGCCCATGTTATGGCAGAGGTCCTCAACCTGTGGCTTGCGAGCTCGTGTTGTGTGGCTCATGGGTCGTGTTGTGTGGCTCGCTGGCCCATGTTGCGTGGTTCGCGGGCCCTTGTTGTGTGGCCCGCGGGCCCATGTGTGGCTCGTGGGCCCATGTTGTGTGGCTTGCGGTCACATATTGTATGGCTCATGAGCCTGTGTTGTGTGGCTGATGGGCCCATGTTGTGTGGCTCATGAGCCCATGTTGTGTGGCTCATGAGGCAGTGCTGTGTGGCTCTCGGGCTCGTGTTGTATGGCTCACGGGTCCATGTTGTGTGGCTCGTAGGCTCATGTTGTGTTGCTCGCGGGCCCATGTTATGGCAGAGGTCCTCAACCTGTGGCTTGCGAGCCCGTGTTGTGTGGCTCGCGGGCCCGTGTTATTCGGCTCGCGGGCCCGTGTTGTGTGGCTCACGGGTTGTGTTGTGTGGCTCGCCGGCCCATGTTGTGTGATTTGCGGGCCCATGTTGTGTGGCTTGCGGGCCCATGTTGTGTGGCTCACGGCTGTCCAACCATGCTTGCTGCATTAGCACCAGGTCTAGCAAACGTCTATGGAAAGGAGGTGTCCAGATGGTGACTTTTTTGAGTAGCCCCACACAGAAGAGCAGATCTGAAAGGGTAGGATAGGAACCCCTGGATATTGGTATACTGCCTCAGTGTGATTTCTGTGAAAAAGCTTTGGCTATCATTATATCGGTAATGTGGGCTCTAAATGTGGCCCATGACCTGAATCTCTTCCTAGTGACGTAGATAGTAATCGGGTATGTACCGCGCTGATACTCAATGGTATATTGATACAATTCCTTTATTGTTCATACAGGTCTACGCGTTTCAGAGACATCCGTCTCCTTCCTCAGGACATCAAAGGAACAATACATCAACAGACTCAGAAGGAGCTTCTATATATACATATGGGATGCCACGTCAGCAGATCCGCCCTCCACAATTCAAACCAAGGCGGGACATTCGGCTGTCCTGATCCTCCAAGACATCCAATTAATCAAGTTTTTTTCCTAGCCTTAATTTTTTCGTCTGTATATTTTTCTTGATGGTTTTCTAAATAATTAATTTGATGTCCTGAGGAAGGAGACGGATGTCTCTGAAACGCGTAGACCTATATGAACAATATATAATACAGGAATTGTATTAATATACCATTGAGCATTAGCGCGGTATATACCCAATTTCTATCTACGTCCTACTACTTACTCTACATTTCGGGGCTGCAGCGGATACCATTACTGAGTGTGTGACATAGGGGTTGTGACTCTCACAACCTGAGGTGGGTATACCGTGACCCTTTTTGTGTCTTATTTCCCTACCGGGTAAGACCCTATTGCGCGCTCTCCCCCACAGCATCATTTATTCATCCTATTGACAACAGTTTTCCCTTGTGCTTTGTTTTCCAAATGTGAGGAGACTGACCATGACAGCAATCATCTGAAAAACAAGCAAATAGGAAGGATCTTAGGGTCCTCTTACACAAATATATCTGTCTGCATCAAGAGGCGATCACCAACATATCCAGTTGATTACCACTCCTTTAAAGAGGAACGGTCACCGGCCATTAATATGTGATGTTTTCATCTGATGTAAAGGCCTCGGCTTTGCTGAATCAGCCGTTGTTTTTCCTATGATTCTACGTTTTTCTATTCCTGAGATATGGCCTTCTCTTCATTGCATGAAACTCTAGCCTTTTTAGCCAAGTGGGTGCGGTCCTCAGTGCTTCTATGTTATTATTATTATTATTTATTATTATAGCGCCATTTATTCCATGGCGCTTTACAAGTGAAAGAGGGTATACCTACAACAATCATTAACAGTACAAGACAGACTGGTACAGGAGGAGAGAGGACCCTGCCCGCGAGGGCTCCCAGTCTACAGGGAATGGGTGATGGTACGATAGGTGAGGACAGAGCTGGTTGCGCAGTGGTCTACTGGACTGAGGGCTATTGTAGGTTGTAGGCTTGTTGGAAGAGGTGGGTCTTGAGGTTCCTCTTGAAGCTTTCCACGGTAGTGGAGAGTCTGATGTGCTGAGGAAGAGTGTTCCAGAGTATGGGGGATGCACGGGAGAAATCTTGTATGCGATTGTGGGAAGAGGAGATAAGAGAGGAGCAGAGAAGGAGATCTTGTGAGGATCTGAGGTTGCGTCTATGTTTGTGTCTTTGAGGACCACACCCACAGGGAACTGATGGCCATATCTCTGGAATGGAGAGGCGCAGGAACAAGAGAAAAACATCGCCGAACTGAGGAGAACAGTGGCATTTAGACCAGGTAAAAAAAATAAAAACATTTAACGCAAGTGAAAGGTAGTCTTTCAAAGCCCCATGTTTTCTTTTTTGAACACAAGTCAATGATTGGCAACGAGTATTCTAACAAACGCTCATTTAGCCCATTATTGGCCCATGTAAAATGGTCCTGGTTTCTCCAGATCTCCAATGGCCACCACCAGTTGACTCTTGAAGATTCTCCATCATCTTCTTCACCATCAGGAAGTGGCAGAAGTTTGTTTGATATCCTTTATCCTTTAATCAGAGAATAAGATAAGTTATCAGCAGAGCAGCAGATTACTACACCCAGCAATACATACTTGTGGGTTCCCTTTCCCAACTTAACCAGATGACCCCACAATTACTCTTTCCTCGCAGCCCCTCTGTCCACCTTCTGGTTTTGGTGTCAACATGCTATTTTATTTGGCTCCGAGATGTCTGGAGAACGCTCCACATTAACTATTCCTTAACCACTTGGAAGATAAGACAAGGCTCCCAGGAGATCAGATAAGCAGATCTATAACAGCTTGTCCAGATACAGAGGTGCGGACTGGGTCCTACCACAGGGATAAAGAGAGGCCTATAAAGGCATCGGATGAGCCCACATCTCACACTTCACTTACCAAAAAAATAAAAACGGAAAACTAAAATGGATTCAAGGACAATATTTTTATAGCTCTAACACCAAGATCCGAGGTTTGTTTAGGCTACAACTGGGTGACAAGCGATGAGGCCGCCATAAGGGGTTTTAAGCAGATTGGTTCAAAAATTCACATCAGAAACCTCTTCAGATACTGGATGATGTGGATTGTAGAGCAGATCCGCTTTATAGGAAAAGTCAAAAAACTCTGTTTGAACGTACCCTTATAATACTTAAAGCAGCTGTTATCCAGCTTTTCCAGACTCCTGAACAGCAAATATTTAATTAACATTTTCAGCCAAGTTAGCAAAATAATAAGCAAAAAAAAGCATAGAAGGGTGAATGATAGATAGATAGATAGATAGATAGATAGAGGGATAGATAGATAGATAGATAGATAGATAGATAGAGGGATAGATAGATAGATAGATAGATAGATAGATTGGATACATAGATAAATACAGATGGCTTGATAGCTAAATGAATAATGGATAGATAGATAGATAGATAGATAGATAGATAAAAAGATAGATACATAAATAGATAGATACAGATGAGTGGATGGATAGATAGATAGATAGATAATGGATAGACAGATAAATACAGATAGATAAATGATAGATATGAAGGATAGCTAGATAGAGATAATAGAGCGATAGATAGATGGATAGATAGGTAGATGGACGGACAGACAGATAATGGATAGATGGATGGATAGATGGATGGATAGATAGAAGATAGATAGAAGTTCGTTTTATTCCCCACAGAAAATGACAGCTAAAACGCAGCAAAATAGCAATAAAAATGCAACAAAAACACAGCAGAAACACAGCAAAAATGCCGCAAAATGGCAACAAAAATGCAGCAAGTACACAGCAAAAACGCCGCAAAATGGCAACAAAAATGCAGCAAAAACACAACAAAATGTCAACAAAAACACAGCAAAATGGCAGGAAATACGCAGCAAAATGACAGCAAAAACACAGCAAAATGGCAACAGAAACACAGCAAAAGATCTACAAAAACAGCAAAATGGCAGCAAAACAACGCAGCAAAATGTCAGCAAAAATGCCGCAAAATGCCAACAAAAATGCAGGAAAAACAAAGCGAAATGGCAACAAAAACGCAGCAAAATGGGCACAAAAACACAGCAGAGATGCAGCAAAATGGCAGAAAAACCACAGAAAAATGGCAGAAAAACCACAGCAAAATAGCAGCAAAAATGCAATGCCTAACAGTGAAAAAATATTTGCCCAAACACAAAAATAAGTGAATTTGCAGGCAATAACTCAAGAATGGAGGCTGTAATATTTATGATTAGCGATATAGTACATGTATGGACGTCAGGGCTATGCTGGAAAGTCTGCCATAAGCATTTGGCTTTCCTATCTTTTGCTTCCAGCAGATAAGGCTGTGGCCTGTGGGGCGGACACACGGGTGGATGGTTGGGTTTAATATATTCTCGTTCGCTCGCTCGCAGATAGCCCATACTTTACATACTTTCACTCTCTATAATTAGCCTGAAACCGTACTGCAGCGGCGGCCGTTGTATAAAATGCCGCCTCATACCGCTCATACTGATTGGGAATTATCCCAGCACTTCTGCCCCCACAATCCTCGGCCCGGGGTCCTTGGCGTCCATGCTACTTATTAGGGGGGGCCTAGTAATTGACAGAGAATGCCAGGCGGAGAATTGTGAGGGCAGAAGTGAACTCTTCCGTGTAATCGCAGCCATGGACGACCCTACTGGAGCCTAGACGGGGAAGAAAACGTAGATCCTTTATGTGATCTTATAATAGTGATATTAATAATGTTAGTGGTATTAATAATAGCTGTAATAGTATCAATAGTACTAGTAATAATAATGATAGACGTAGTTGTAGCGCCTCGGAAGCCATCAGGGAGCTACAAGGTTCTGCATCCCCACCAGGATGCAGGGCCTACCCCCAAGGCCCCGGAAGACAAGTGCCGGACACACACAAACACTTTACAAAATCCCAGTTTTCCCCAACAATCCTCCATACAATGGTGCAAGGCTAGGGTCGGACCAATGGATGGCCACCTAGAGGTGGAGCCAGTCCAGTCCACTAGTTGACCAGGAGGGAGGGGCAGACAGTGGACAGTAGGCAGTCAGTCTGAGTAGTCGGAGGAGAGAGTGAAGGTGGATGTGAGGAGACGCACTGACTTGGAGTGAACAGTAACCTGGTGCCCAGGAGGGTAGTTGCCAGTGGAGCACCCCTGGAACTACGCACCAACGGGGTACAGGACCCTAGGTCAGGCAGAAGCTCCAGGCAGGCCTGATAACACCTGCACAGCGAGGGGACCATCAAGGAACTCGCTGACCCTAAAAATCCGAGACTCACTAGCAAAGGGAGAACCGAGGACAGAACCAGAGACTAAACCCCACAGGGTTCACGCTACCGTCATACGGATAACAGTGGAAAAACCACCAGACGGGGACCCCCAGTTGCTCTACGCCACGGGGACCCATTTACCAGAGTCAGGTGCAGATGAAGAAGGCACCAGATTAGGAGGTGAAGACCAGGTGAAGGTGAAACCAGCCGGTCTCTGCATCTTGCTCTTTTTTCTCACTCTAGCTCCTCCCTCTGCCTCTGGCTTGTCCCGCTGCCTCTAGTGCCTCCATTTGCCTCTAGCTCCTACCTCTGCCTCTAGATCCTACCTCTGCCTCTTGCTCCCCCTCTGCTTCTTACTCTTTCTTCTCACTGTAGCTCCTCCCTCTGCATTTTGCCCCTCCCTCTGCTTCTAGATCCTCCCTCTGCCATTAGCTCTCCCTTCTGCCTCTTGCTTGTCCCTTTGCCTCTAGCGCCTCCCTCTGTCTCTTGCGCCTCCCTTGAGCTCTTTCCTCTGTCTCTAGCTCCACCTCTGCCTCTAGCTCCTCCCTCTGCATCTCGCTGCCCCTCTGCTTCTTAATCTTCCTTCTCACTATAGCTCCTCCATCTGCTCCTAGTTCCTCTCTCTGCCATTAGGTCCTCCCTCTGCCTCTAGCTCCCCCTTGTGCCTCTTGCTTGACCCTTTGCCTCTAGCACCTCCCTCTCTCTCTTGCTCCTCCTTCTGCTTGTAGCTTCTCCATTCTACATCTTTGCACGTTCCTCTGCTTCTAGCGCCTCCCTCTACCTCTTGCTTCTAGTTCCTCCCTCTGCCTCTAGTTCTTCCCTCTGCCTCTAGCGCCTCCATCTGCCTCTAGCTCCTCCCTCTGCCTCTAGCTCCTCCCTCTGCCTCTAGCTCCTGCCTCTTCTTCTACCTCTAGCTCCTCCCTCTGCCTTTAGCTCCTCCCTCTGTCTCTAGCTCCTCTCTCTGCCTCTAGCTCCTCTATAGCTCATACCTATCCTGTCCATATTGAAAGGGCTTATCTCTGCATAGCTGTGGTGTTGTTTCTCCTGCAGCTGTGAAGTTTCCTGCTGAAAACCAAAGAGTGCTTTTTGTTGTATCTTTCCCCACCTGTTTGTCTTACCTTCTTTGTGTGGTCTTATTGCAATTGCGAGACTGGCATCTCGCTGGCCTTTACTAGTCAGGGTGAGTCCAGGGCAAGCGAGGACCTAGGCACGTGATTGGGAGAAGGACCTGTCTAAGGATGTTAGAGACTGCAGGGATCAGCCTCAGATGAGTGTTAGAAGGTGTCCACCCATCCCCTCTCCCTAGCACCAGTGTCTTCTGTGTTGCACCGCTTGTCAGGAGTCCTCTCATACCTGGTGTGACACCTAGGTCACATTGTGACACAACTTACGGATAATCATCAAAAAGCGGATGGACAAAGTAAAAAAAAGTGTGAACAACTCCAAGCACTGATTAGACAACAATTGGTCATCAGTCAAGATTTGGCACAGAAGCTGATACTCAACTCTCGCAGTGACATTAAAAAATAAGGGACAACACTATAAACTTGATGTATTTGTCAACTAAACGTTTAAAGGGAACCTGTCAGCAGATTTGGTGACTATAAGCTGCGGCCACCACCAGTGGGCTCTTATAGGCTATGTGCACACGCTGCGTTTTTTTGACGCTGCGTTTTTGTGCGTTTTTGGCCGCGAAAAACGCACAAAAACGCACCTGCGTCGAAAAAACGCGGCAAAAAACGCACGCGTTTTGCCGCGATTTGGTGCGTTTTTTTGCTGCGTTTTGCTGCGTTTTTGCTCACTGCGTCTTTATGCGTTTTTTATCAGTGAACAAAAAAAAAAAAGGTCTGATGTCATTTCCTTCTTCAATGTGTTCTTCATTCTCCACTAGTGTATGCAGAAGAGCAGACAGCTGCAGAACTACAAGTCTCAGCATCCTCGATCCAATAGTGTATGCAGGAGAGCAGACAGCAGCTGTCGAACTACAAGGCTCAGCATATGCAGAAGAGCAGACAGCTGCAGAACTACAAGTCTCAGCATCCTCGATCCAATAGTGTATGCAGGAGAGCAGACAGCAGCTGTCGAACTACAAGGCTCAGCATCCTCCATCCAATAGTGTATGCAGGAGAGCAGACAGCAGCTGTCGAACTACAAGGCTCAGCATCCTCCTTCCAGGACTGTATGCAGGATTTCTTTGCCCCCCCCAAAAAAAAATGACATGGGCTTCGCCATATTTTTGTATGCTAGCCGGGTACAGCAGGCAGGTACGGGCTGCCCCCAACCCCCAGCTGCCTATTTGTACCCAGCTGGGAACCAAAAATATAGGGAAGCCCTTTTTTTTTTAAATTATTTCATGAATTTCATGAAATAATTTAAAAAAAAAATGACGTGGGCTTCGCCCAATTTTTGAGTCCAGCCGGGTACAACTAGGCAGCTGGGGATTGGAATCCACAGTGCAGGGTGCCCATGCTTTCTGGGCACCCCCGCTGTGAATTGCAGTCCCGCAGCCACCCCAGAAAATGGCGCTTTCATAGAAGCGCCATCTTCTGGCGCTGTATCCAACTCTTCCGGCTGCCCTGGTGACGGGTGGCTAGCCGGGTAATAATGGAGTTAGGGTTAGCTGTATATTATCAGCTAGCCCTAAGCCCGAAATTCATGGTGTCACGCCAATATTAGACATGGCCACCATGAATTTCTAGTAAAGATAAAAAAAAAACACAACACACAGAAAAATATTTTTATTAGAAATAAAACACAACACAATTAGTGACTCCATCTTTATTGAAATAAAGAAGCCCCCCTCCGCAGTAATCCTGGGTCAGGGTCCCGCGCCGTCCAATCTGGATCCAATATCATCTGATCGGTTTGCTGGAAGGCAAAGCGATCAGATGATGTGTCAGGATCAAGTGCCTGAATCACATGACACAGCAGCTGATTGTATAAACGACTTTTATACAATCAGCTGATGCATCAGCGCAAAAAAAAAAAAAAAAAATAATAATACTCACTTATGTGCTGAATACCGGCAGCTCCTGCAGCGATGGGGCGGGAGTCTGATCCTGTCCGATCGCTGCAGCAGCTGCCGGTTATCAGGGATGAAGTCTCCTGATGCATCCGCTGATACCGGCCGGGCGCCTGCGTCACCGCGATACTTACGATCACCTGATGCGTCAGGTGACTGCATCAGGTGATCCATCGCCAGGTCCTGCATCCATCGGAGCCGGAGGTTTCCCGGCCGTCTGCACACAGCTGGAGCGGGGGTGGCGATACCGTGAGAGGAGATGGGAGCGGGCACGGCACCGGGAGTCTGCAGACAGGTGAGTATAACTTTTTTTTTTTTTTTCTACTGTTAACTTTTGTTTTCGCAGCCGCTTCCATCTCCTGCCTGTACATGGCGCCGCACGGCAGCTGACATGCACAGGACGGGAGGTGGAAGCGGCGGTGACGGTACCGGGAGGATTCACGCTTCTGTATATACTGACAGAAGGAATCCTCTTCCTGTACACGTCACTTTACTACCCACCTGCTGCGTTTATAGCTGCGTTTTTGGTCTTAGAAACGCACCAAAACGCACCAAAACGCAGCTATTTGCGTTTCTCATTGCGTCTTTCAACATCCCATTGAACTCAATGGATGAAAAGCGCAGTGAAAAACGCGGGAATAATTGACATGCTGCGTTTTTGTGGTCACCACAAAAACGCAGCTGAAAAAAAACGCTGTGTGGGGACAGCAAAAATAAAAACTCATAGACTTTGCTGGGGAAGCAAAGTCATGCAGTTTTGAGGCCAAAAACGCACCCGAAAAACGCGCAAAAACGCCGCGAAAAACGCACTGTGTGCACATAGCCATATACAGCATTCTAAAGGCCCCTTTACAAACTGAGGCTTTCTAGCGATCCCACCAGCGATCCCAACCTGGCCGGGATCGCTACAAAGTTTCTGGTGAGCTGTCAAACAGGCAGACCTGGCCAACGACGCAACAGCGATCCGGACCTGCAGAACGACCTAGCTAGTCATTGGGGACATTGTAAAGCAGCTTTTTGAAAGGGAAGTCGCTAACAAAGTCGCTGTAAAGTCCTTTTACACACTGAGACTTTGCTCTACAGCGGGAAACAAAGGACCAAAGAATGGTCCTGAACGATTTGTAGCGATCAGCAACTTCACAGCAGGGGTCAGGTCGCTGATGTGTTTCACACACTGCAATGTCACTGGGGAGGTCGCTATTACGTCACAAAACCGGTGACGTTACAGCGATGTCGTTTGCGATGTTGCAGTGTGTAAAGCCACCTTAACATGCTGTATATAAGAGCCCAGGCCGCTGTGTAGAGTGTAAAAATGACTTTATACTACTCACCTAAAGGGCGGTGCAGATGGGTCAGATGTGTGTCTCCATTCTCCGGGTCCGGCGCCCCCTCTTTCGGCCATCTTTGTCCTCCTTCTTCTGAAGCCTGGGTGCATGACACGTCCTACGTTGTCATCCACACTAGTCGTCACTGAGGTCCTGCGCAGGCGCACCTATAATACTTTGATCTGCCCTACTCAGGGCAGATGAAAGTGCACCTGCACAGGACCTCAATGCCGGCTAGTGTGGATGACGTAGGACGCGTCATGCACCCAGGCTTCAGAAGAAGGAGGACAATGATGGCCGAAAGAGGAGGAGCCGGACCTGGAGAACGGAGAAACCCATCTGACTCATCTGCACTGCACCGCCCTTTAGGTGAGTATTATAAAGTGATTTTTATGCTCTACACAGCGGCCTGGGCTCTTATATACAGCATTCTAACATGCTGTATATAAGAGCCCACTGGTGGTGGCCGCAGCTTATAGTCACCAAATCTGCTGACAGGTTCCCTTTAAAAGCTTGAAAAATGTTATAATTGTTCTTCATTGACCCTCAAAACATCTGAGTAAAAGAGCTAAAAACACTGAAGCATCAAAGTGCGTGAAGACCAACATTTGTGTCTGTCCCAAAACTTGAGGCCACGACTGTAGATAGACATCATCATTGTGCTGTATGCACTAGGAACAGAAGGGGGCGCTATCCCACACCATTACCGAAACCCACATGTGAGCCTATGAGATCACCGTGCCTGACAATGTTCTTGATTACTTTTTATGACCGTCCCCGTTAAACCCGTGATTCCATCCATTTTCCGTGTTTTATGGGAGGCGATATTACTAATGATACACATAGAACATATTCCCTCAGTGGAGATTATCTGTGTCATAACAGAGGCGCACCGCTCCGCTCCCCCTCCGCCTGCTACTTCCATTTTGTCACATTTGAACCTCAACACTATATTTCAATCCTTGGCAGCTGCCCCTGGAAGTCCCCGCACATCACAAAGTGCTTTGCGGCCCCTCTGGGTTTCTCGGGCCCGGCCTTTTGCAGTCCCAGTGTGATCATTACTGCTGAGGTGTTTTTCCTCATTAAAATGGTTTGGGGGTTTTTGATCTAATTTTCCTTGGCTTTTCTTTGAGTCTGTTATTTATTCCCCACCCGAACTAGAAAGAGGGGCTTTATAAAGGCCAGATTGTTCTGCACGGGCTGCCGTGGGGAGAAGTATAAAGGTGCCTTTCAGTTTGCCACATTAACACTAATGGGCCTTCCACCTCCAGCACTAAAACGCGTTGCGGAATAGACTGTTATGTTACATAGTCGGCCCTTTGACACTCCGTACTTGTGTCTGAGCCTATTATAGGACTACAAGAGAATTTCTAGCATTGTGTGATGAGAACATGAAATCTGGACAAACGCCTAAATAGCGTCTGCAATGGGCCGGACTGGATGGCCCGGTTGGAACATAATAATAATGTTTTATTTCTATAGCGCCAACATATTGTGATGCCCTGGGCAAGCCAGGGGTCACAGGTCATAACACCATCACACCCTACACCCCGGATAGGTACACCAAAGCTACACAAAAATCCTTGTTGCCTTCCTCCAGGGGCTGATGTCCACACCAGGGGGTGGGCCAGGTGGTTGGCTCCGCCCACCGAGGAGTTCACAGCCCTGGAGGCGGGAAAACCAGGCAGAAGAGTTTAGAGAGATATAGAGAGTGGAAGTGAAGGAGTAAACAGCGAAGTGGTAGAGGAGCAAGAGAGGAAGGAGAAGGAGGACAGTGAGAGTAGTGACAGAGAAGGTGACAGTTGAGAAAGCCTGAAGTTGGTCCGGGTGTGTGCCCCGGACTGAGAACAGCAAGGTCAGCAGACTGCGGTGACTGTCTGCAGGAGAGGCTACTTGGAGGTTGCCGAAAGGACCGTGGACGGGTGGTGGCCCGGCGGTACCGGAGCGGTATACGAAGAGAAGCCAGCACCATTGGCAGGGGCCTTTCGGATCCCGGCAAGGCTAGGAGTCGCCGTGAATTTGCCAAATCCGTCAGTGAAGGGGACCTCTGGGTCTCCCAACAACCAAGTCCCGGTGGGAACCCATCGCTACCAACATAGACTTAGGTGCAGGAAAAGGGACCGTCACCGTCAACTACCGGGGAAAAGCAACAGCAGCCGTCCGTGGGAACCGTCTTTCCAGCCGTGTGTTTTACCGAGAACTGTGTCACCGTCTCAGGCTGAGTGAGTACCACAGTGCCGTGAGGCACAGCGCTGCCCCCACGTCCCTGCACCCCACCAAGCCCTGCACCGGCCCCGCCATCCCTCATCCTCTAACTCATCACTGGGCCCCGGGACAACCACCCCCTACCTACGGAGGGGAGAACTAACAACTTTGCTGCTCCCTGTAACCGCTCCCGGGATTCCCATACAGAGCAGCGGTGGTGTTCCTACAATCACCACAACCGTGGGTGGCGTCACGGACAATAAACTATCCCAAAAAACCAAACCCCTTTCACTCACGGGCGAGGAGCGCCGCTCGAGTCCCCGGGATCCGGCCCATCGCTCGAGCCACCGAGCAGCAGGAGGCCGCAGCAGCAGCGGCAGCCGGACCTGAGCAGTGGGAGAGCGCAGCGTCCCCTCCTCCGCCCGCGACAACTTGGCGTCACGAACAGGATCTTACCGCTCTGCCGTCTGGTAGAGGTGCGCCTTGTTACCGCCGGAGGTGTCCGGCCGGAAAATTCCAGAAGCCGCCATCTTTGGCGTGAAGAGTTCCCGCTCGAGCGTCTTCTCGAGTAGCAGAGGCGCGAAGGACAAAACCCCGCCCCGATAGAGGAGGGGCCGGAAAGAGGCTGAGGGGGACGAAATGGCGACTGAGTGCATGTGAGGTGGCTACAAAAGCAGGGACGCCAGGACCCTGTGACCATCTTGTTGCTAGTTCCTGGAAAGCACGACTGCCGAGATGTCCGCTCCAGCTAATAACAGCGAGACCCCCGCACCCGGCACGGCGATGTGGTTGAGGGACCGGACCGTCCCGCTGAGTAATCGTCTGCAGGCCCACCTGCAACTCCTCCTGGAGGAGTGGGAGACCGACATGGCGGACGTGGTGGCTGCTATGTGGAGACGCGAGGTGGAAGAGGATTTGGAGGAGCGGGTAAGAGACCCACGCCCCTGTATTCCTGAGGGATCGGCCATTGGAGCTGAGGAGCCCGGCCGGCTTCCGCTCACCCTGCCTCTCTCCCCGCTACCCGTGCTAGCTGCTGCCGCTCCGCCATTAGGCCCGCTACCTGCCCAACCGGTAGCGATACCCTGCCAAGCCGCCCCGGCGGACCAGCCGGCTGCAGACGTCCAGGACATCTCTGAAGTACACCAGGGGGAACCGCTAGGACCGCGGCCCCTTAACAGAATGGTGCCAGAAGTCCTGGTAGTGACTGTGCCGGACCCCGAGCCCGGGACCGTGGCCTGGATGAAGGCCCGGGTGATTCAATTCCACCAGCGTCAGCAGGATCAGATCTTACGGATGATGGAGCAGTGGACCAACGAGGTGGAGATGCTGATTACAACTGCCCCGATGTACGGAGGGGGAATAGATGTAACAGAGTCGACTGGTGACCCACGTCCCTATATCCTACCAGGACCGGCCGCTGCGGCTGAGGGGCCCGGCCTGGTCTCGGCCTATGCATCACCCTTGCCGTTACTTATGGGGCGCCTCAGTGTAAACTCGCCTGATCTGCTGCTCCGTGCTACCGCAGAAGGGTCTGAAGTGCTGGATGCTGGAGGCCAGGAGGCTGCGGCAGCTGGCGGTAACCCGCCTGACGCAGGAACAAGAGATGATGACTCCGGCCCCAGCCCCGGGTCCGCTGCTGAGTTTGAAGAGGCAAGTGAGCGTTCCCGCTATGTAGGAGACCCAGTGGTTTTCCATACCCCGCGTACCGGTGGAAATGGGTACCGGGTACCCCTGTCACAGCAGGCATGTCAGTGCATGTTTGATATGCTGGTGGAGGGGGATGGATCCGCCTTAGCTAAGGACTCTGAGTGATGGCAGCGGAGCACCGTTGCACCGTCCCCGTTGGGACCACCAGTTTGAAAGTTTTGAAAGAGAAAAATGACAGTGATCAACTGATGGAGTAACCTGATTGTCAGCACCGTGATGGAACCGGCCGTTGCCGGCATTGTTGTCCCCGTGGGGACCATCCACCATGTTTTGCATAGGGAACTCTCTATGAACAAGCCCGTGAACTTGCAGGGCAACCACAAACGTTAAGTGGCTTGTAAATAAAAATGTTTTGTTGCAGCTAACCGTTACCGCCTCCGGAGAGGCAGGTTGGAGGGAGGGCCCGCAGTAGAGCAGGCTGGGGCCCAGCCACCACAGGAACCGGTGGCTACCCTCTGGAGGGGAAGGACAGATCCCGCTCGGGTAACTGGTTAAGGACTGGGGTCAAGGGGTGCTGCCTGTTTCCTAGGAGCAGCATCAGGGCCAGGTTACTTGGGTGGGAGAGAGCGGCAGCAGCAACTGTTTTAATGTTCCGTAACGTTTAAGAAAAGTGCCTCCCGTTGTGGGATGACATTATTATACTTGTTATGTTTTATCTTTTTCAGAAAAATAAAACCGGTGTTGGACGGGCAGCCCACGGATGGTCTGCATTTTGCTAAGGGGGAATGTGACGACCTGGGCAAGCCAAGGGTCACAGGTCATAACACCATCACACCCTACACCCCGGATAGTTACACCAAAGCTACACAAAAATCCTTGTTGCCTTCCTCCAGGGGCTGATGTCCACACCAGGGGGTGGGCCAGGCGGTTGGCTCCGCCCACCGAGGGGTTCACAGCCCTGGAGGCGGGAAAACCAGGCAGAAGAGTTTAGAGAGATATAGAGAGTGGAAGTGAAGGAGTAAACAGCGAAGTAGTAGAGGAGCAAGAGAGGAAGGAGAAGGAGGACAGTGAGAGTAGTGACAGAGAAGGTGACAGTTGAGAAAGTTTGAAGTTGGTCCAGGTGTGTGCAAATATTTTTAAAGGTAAAGTTCGAAAGGAAAGCTAAATGTCTAACTCTTGCACTTAAAGAGGTATTCCCATCTCCAAGATCATATCCCAATATGTAGTAGGTGTAATAATAATAATAATAATAATAGCAAATACCTCCAATTAGAAATGTAGTATAGTTCTCCTGATATAGCCACTCTTACCACATGTGCAGGGCATTGCAGGACCTTAGGTATCCATGGTTATGACCACGCACATAGTCACAATTAGTTAGTTGCTAACCTAACCTAACCTGCAATGCCCTCCACATGAGTTACTACCACTATTAACTGTTAATATATGAGTGGTCATAACTATGGATACCTAAGGTCCTATAATGCCCTGGACATGACATAAGTGACAGTGAATCAGAAGAGCTATACTATACTATTTTCTAATATTCTTATTATTACACCTACTATACACTAACCATGACTTACAAAGCCATGCACAACCTGTCTCCTCTCTACATCTGTGACCTAGTCTCCCGGTACCTACCTGCACGTGTGGCGCCCTGGACAAGCCAGGGGCCACAGAGCACAACACCCACAGCACCCCACACTCCCAGCAGGCACACCGAAGTCAGACAAAAACCCTTGTTGCCTTCCTCCAGGGGCTGATGTTCACACCAGGGGGTGGGCCAGGCGGTTGGTCCCGCCCACCGAGGAGTTCACAGTCCTGGAGGCGGGAAAAGAGCTCAGATGAGTTGGAGAGGAGTTGAGGAGTGGACAGAGTCTAGTTTTAACAGTGAAAGTGGAAGGAGGAAAGTGGTAAAGGAGCAACTGACTGACGGCGTCCGGGTGTGTGGCCCGGGCGAGACAGCAAGGTTGGCAGACGGTGGTGACCGTCTGCAGGAGTGGCCTATCGGAGTTACCGTGAGGACCGTGGACGGGCGGTGGCCCGGCGGTACCAGACCGGTACACGAAGAGAAGTCAGCACCATCTGGCAGGGGCTTGCGGACCCCGGCAAGGCTAGTAGTCGCCGTGAATTTGCCGAATCCGTTAGTGAAGGGGACCTCCTGGGTCTCCAAACAGCCAAGTCCCGACAGAAGGCGACAGTCCAACCAGAATAGGGAAACACCGCCACCGCCAAGGCAACCGTTTCTCAGGGCCAGAGCCTGCGGGCAAGAACAGGGCTCCTCCAGCCCACATCCAAGCTGGGGAGCGGGTTACCGGTGGGGACCCATCGGAACCAACAACCGTACACAGGTGCAGGGAAAGGCAGTCACCATCAACCTGCAGGGAGTAACAACACCGCAGCCGTCTGTGGGACCCGTCCATCCAGCCGAGTGCTTTACCGAGAACTGTGTCTTCCTCATTAGGCTGAGTGAGTACCACCGTGCCGTGCGGCACAGCGCTGCCCCTGCGACCCTGCACCTCCCCAGGCCCCGTAACCCGCCTGCCATCCATCCCTACCCCATCACCGGGCCCCGGGACAACCAACCCCCTACCCACGGAGGGGAGAACTAACAACAAAGCTGCTCCCTGTCACCGCTCCCGGGATCCCCGTCCAGAGCAGCGGTGGTGTCAACCATATCTCCACAACCGTGGGTGGCGTCACGGACAATAACCAAACATCCCCACAATCAATCCCCATCCCCTTTTCACTCACGGGCGAGGAGCGCCGCTCGAATCCCCGGGATCCAGCCCACCGCTCGAGCCACCACCGAGCAGCGGCAGCCGCAGCAGCAGCAGCAGCGGCCGGACCCGAGCAGTGGGAGAGCGCGGCGTCCCCTCCTCCGCCCGCGACAACTTGGCGTCACGAACAGGATCCTACCGCTCTGCCGTTGGGTAGAGGTGCGCCTTGTTATTGCCGGAGGTGTCCGGCTGAAAATTTGCCGAAGCCGCTATCTTTGGCGCGAAGAATTCCCGCTCGAGCGTCTTCCCTGAGCAGGAAAGGCGCGAAAGTGGAGCCCTGCCCCCTGAAGAAGGAAGTGCTAAAAAGAGACTAAGGGGGGACGAAATGGCGTCTGGCTGCATGTAGCACGCGGCTGTGGAAGCGAGGACGCCAGGACCCTGCGGCCATTTACTGGTTCCTGGAAGAGGCCGCTGCTAAAGATGCTGAGTCCAACCGACAACACCGTGGACCCCGCGCCTGGCACTGCAGCATGGGTGGAAGTCCGGACCGTCCAGCTAAGCAGCCGCCTGCAGGTCTGCTTGCAGCTCCTCCTGGAGGAGTGGGAGGCCGACATGGCGGAAGTGGTGGCGGCCATACGGAGACGCGAGGTGGAGGGAGTCTTGGAAGGGAGGGTAAGTGACCCACGCCCCTGTACCCCTAGTGGGTCGGTCATCGCGGCTGAGGGACCCGGTCCATACCCGCTCGCCGTGCTACCTCCCCCGCTACCCGTGTTGGCTGCTGCTGCCCCGCCACTAGGCCCGCTACCACCACCACCGGTAGCGGTACCCTGCCAATCCGCCCCGGCGGACCGACCTGCAGCAGAAGCCCGTGACCACCCTGATCCGCTTCCATGGAAGAAGCCGAAGGCTGAGCCCGTCAGCAAAGATGCACCGGAGGCACGGCGGGGATGCAGCTGCCAGGAGGCAGAGCAGGCCATGTCACAGCGGGGTCCCTCATTACCGAAGGTACCAGTCGTAGCCGGCACGGGGGGAATCTGGCTGGGCCCATCCCCCACACCGCCTGAACCGGAGCAATCAGAAAGTGCTCCGCACCGGGAGCGGCAGCGAAGGCAGCTGCGCCGCGGGATTGCTGAGTAAGGGCAGCGGAGTGCCGTTGTCACTGTCCCCGTTGGGACCAGTACTGTTGTAAAGTTTGAAAGTTTCTGCAAAGATGATAAGTAATGACACCGTGAAAAGTCACCTGACTTACTGCTGATTGAACCGGTTGTTACCGGCACCGTTGTCCCCGTGGGGACCGTTCCAAAAAGTTGCATAAAGGACTCTTTATGAACAGGCCCGAGAACTTGCAGGGCAACCACAAACGTTAGTGGCATGTAAATAATTGTTGTTGTGGCTTCTACCGTTGCCGCCTCCGGAGAGCCAGATTGGAGGAAGGGCCCGCAGTGGAGCAGGCTGGGGCCCAGCCACCACCGGAACCGGTGGCAATCCTCTGGGGGTTTCAGGGGTTCCCCATGGACGTGGGTCCCCTGAAAAGGACAGAACCCGCTCGGGCAACTTGTGCTGGACTGGGGTCAAGGGGTGCTGCCTGTTTGCTAAGGGAAGCATCAGGGCCAGGTTGCTAGGGTGGGAGAGAGCGGATGCCGTAACCGTTTGAAACCGTTTAAGCAAGAGTACCTCCCGATGTGGGAAGATGTTATTATAATTGTAAATATGTTTACCGTTTTGCCATTTTTCTATTTTACAGTTGGTGAAAATAAAACCGGTGATGGACGGGCAGCCCGCGGACGGTCTGCATTTAACTAAAGGGGAATGTGGCGCCCTGGACAAGCCAGGGGCCACAGAGCACAACACCCACAGCACCCCACACTCCCAGCAGGCACACCGAAGTCAGACAAAAACCCTTGTTGCCTTCCTCCAAGGGCTGATGTTCACACCAGGGGGTGGGCCAGGCGGTTGGTCCCGCCCACCGAGGAGTTCACAGTCCTGGAGGCGGGAAAAGAGCTCAGATGAGTTGGAGAGGAGTTGAGGAGTGGACAGAGTCTAGTTTTGACAGTGAAAGTGGAAGGAGGAAAGTGGTAAAGGAGCAACTGACTGACAGCGTCCGGGTGTGTGGCCCGGGCGAGACAGCAAGGTTGGCAGACGGTGGTGACCGTCTGCAGGAGTGGCCTATCGGAGTTACCGTGAGGACTGTGGACGGGCGGTGGCCCGGCGGTACCGGACCGGTACACGAAGAGAAGTCAGCACCATCTGGCAGGGGCTTGCGGACCCCGGCAAGGCTAGGAGTCGCCGTGAATTTGCCGAATCCGTTAGTGAAGGGGACCTCCTGGGTCTCCAAACAGCCAAGTCCCGACAGAAGGCGACAGTCCAACCAGAATAGGGAAACACCGCCACCGCCAAGGCAACCGTTTCTCAGGGCCAGAGCCTGCGGGCAAGAACAGGGCTCCTCCAGCCCACATCCAAGCTGGGGAGCGGGTTACCGGTGGGGACCCATCGGAACCAACAACCGTACACAGGTGCAGGGAAAGGCAGTCACCATCAACCTGCAGGGAGTAACAACACCGCAGCCGTCTGTGGGACCCGTCCATCCAGCCGAGTGCTTTACCGAGAACTGTGTCTTCCTCATTAGGCTGAGTGAGTACCACCGTGCCGTGCGGCACAGCGCTGCCCCTGCGACCCTGCACCTCCCCAGGCCCCGTAACCCGCCTGCCATCCATCCCTACCCCATCACCGGGCCCCGGGACAACCAACCCCCTACCCACGGAGGGGAGAACTAACAACAAAGCTGCTCCCTGTCACCGCTCCCGGGATCCCCGTCCAGAGCAGCGGTGGTGTCACTAATATCACCACAACCGTGGGTGGCGTCACGGACAATAATCAAATCCCCACCATCAATCCACCCTTTTCACTCACGGGCGAGGAGCGCCGCTCGAGTCCCCGGGATCCGGCCCACCGCTCGAGCCACCACCGAGCAGCGGCAGCCGCAGCAGCAGCGGCCGGACCCGAGCAGTGGGAGAGCGCGGCGTCCCCTCCTCCGCCCGCGACACACGCAACCTCAGATCCTCACAAGATCTCCTTCTCTACTCCTCTCTTATCTCCTCTTCCCACAATCGCGTACAAGATTTCTCCCGTGCATCCCCCATACTCTGTAACGCTCTACCTCAGCACATCAGACTCTCCCCTACCGTGGAAAGCTTCAAGAGGAACCTCAAGACCCACCTCTTCCAACAAGCCTACAACCTACAATAGCCCTCAGTCCAGTAGACCACTGCGCAACCAGCTCTGTCCTCACCTATTGTACCATCACCCATTCCCTGTAGACTGTGAGCCCTTGCGGGCAGGGTCCTCTCTCCTCCTATACCAGCCTGTTTTGTACTGTTAATGATTGTTGTACGTATACACTCTTTCACTTGTAAAGCGCCATGGAATAAAGGGCGCTATAATAATAAATAATAATAATAATATATTGGAATAGGATCTTGGAGATGGGAATACCCCTTTAAATAGATTGTACACTACTTTTACATTAATGGACTATCCTTAGGATAGGTCATCAATGTCTGATCGGCTGTGGTCCGACACCCCACACCCCCGATGATCAGCTGCACTCGTCAGCGGCGGCAGCAGAAGTCCTGAAATGCCTCAGTTCTGGAGCTGACCTGTCTTCTGATAATGGCCGTGGCCGGGTACTGCACATCTGCCTCCCATTCAAATCAATAAGAGATGGATGTGCAGCTGCATGTAAGTGTAGATTTAAAGGGCCAACAGTCAGCATAGTGTGGTTGCCGACCTGAGAACTGCGGTCCCTAGAAATCGGCCCGGGGGGGCGCAGAATATATCACTGCCTCTGCCAACAGCGAGTGGGCCCCCTCGGCGGTCTAAGGCCCTGGCACTTGCCCGGGTGCGCCGGGTGCTGACGCCGGCTCTGCTAAGGAGAGGCCATTATTGTAAAAAAAAAATGTTGAAGAAGGCGAAAACACCTTTGGTACTGCAACGAAGTATCATTCATTAGAATAGGCCTTATCTTTAATACACAATACATCTGAGTGTTTCCAGAAAAGGACCAGGGGTCCCGTTCATTATTGCTTTTGCTCCTTTATTTGTCAAGTTTTTCGTGTTTTGTGCCTTATATATTTTTGGTGCCATATTCCTCTTTTCCATCGTGCCATTTTTAAAGTCTAAGGTTCAGTTCTCAGGTCCGGTAATCATCCGTTAGAACAGATCCAGCATTGATCCTTTGTGCAGACACAACTTTTTAGTCCATTTTTAAATTATTTATTTTAACTGGATCCGTTTTTTAACTTGGGAGACCATGGAAAATAGATCCGTTAACAGACTGCTATTTATCTTCCATTTGAAACTGATCCAGTAAGTAAAAAAATAGATCAGTAACAAATGGCTACGTTGCGATCCCTTTACTGATCCGTTTTCCATAGACTCAAATGTTAAAAAAACGGATCCAGCTAAAATCAATCATTTAAAAATGGACAAAAAAGCAGTTTTCATTTGGCGCCTATCCTATAGACAAGCAATAACGTGTTCCAACCAGAATACCGCTTTAAGATCTCTTCTGACTCTATCATATATGCACGCTCGGCTCGGGTGAGCATGCATCTTTTTTTAATAAGGAGATGAGACACAATAGATGCCAGACAGCCTTGCCGGTGGCGGCTCATCTTCTGAGAGGTCTGGGCGATGTCCACTGATTCTCTTACTTGACGTCATTATCAAGGGGGAAGATTAGATCATCTGACTTTCCTGCTGAAACTGGCAGGGTTAGGTGAATTTTCTCTGCAACCTCTGAGGACCTTTAGGCACAATACTTTGCGGTTACAGTTTTTCGTCCAAAAACTAAAAATAAAAGTCAGTGGCGGGCCAGGACACAGTGATGGTGCTCTCTGGTATTCTTTGCTTGCGTGTGTTCATCCACTTTTGATCAGTCAGAATCTGCCGAAATAGCATATCACTACCTAGCCAAAAATGTAACAGTATCTGGCAAGGCTTATGCTTTGACTTAGACCCCCCTTTTTTTAAACTGGCAGCTTTCGCCCGGCTTGGCTCCATCACTGCTCATTTTACCTTGCCTGACTTCCATAACAGTTTCCAACATGCATCCTAAAATTGCCATCTTAGCAATGTCATCCTTTCAGTTAATAGGTATCATGCTTCGACCCGCGGGTCCGACCCCTATTGGGCAGGGGGTCGGCACCCAGCACATGGTTCCAGACGGTCTGTCTATCCCGCTGTCTTTCCCTCAATACAGGTACTCACTTGGATCCAAGTCCTGGACATTCCTTCAGCTTTCTGCCTGTGGCCTATTCGTCCAGAAGCATGCGTGCACTGAACAGGACTTCCAGGACTTTCCTTAGCCAATGCCCGCAACATTCTGCGGGGATTTAAAGGGCCAGTACACCATAACCTGGAAGTGCTTCTCAGCCTATTGTGGAGAGGCACTAGATATATAAGGCACCCTCCCTGCTGAGAGGTGCCTGAGCAATGTCTTCCTGTCCCTTAGTGTGTTACTCTTATCAGGTCCATGTTCCCTCTATTGCTTGTTTATCATTGTCTCTGTTACTGACTCCTGCTTTTTATCCTTGTTCAGAGTTGGTCGTGCCTGCCCGCTGCTCAAGTCCTTACCTCGGGTTCCTGCATCCTAGAATCCACACCTGACCGGCTGCCACTACCTTGCTTCAGCTGGCTGAATTGGTTCAAGCACCGTCTGCGGAGGCCCATACCGAGACGTCTGACGCCTATGTCCTTCCTGCTACTGGACTAATGCGGGCGTCACACGAGACGATCTATTGTGCGATATGTCGTCGGGATCACGGTTTTCGTGACGCACATCCGGCATTGTTTGCGACGTCGTTTCGTGTGACACCTACGAGCATCTCAGAACGATCGCAAATCGGTTACAAATCGTGTATCGTAAAGAGGTAAAGAGACAGACAAAGAGACAGAGACGGACACAGGGAAACAAACAGACAGGGAAAGAGAGGGAAAGTAACAGACAAAGACGGGTAAAGAGGCAGACAAAGAGACAGACAAAGAGACAGACACAGGGAAAGAGACAGAGGGAAAGAAGGAAAGAGACAGAGAGGGAAAGAGAGGGAAAGAGACAGAGGGAAAGAGACAGACAGGGAAAGAGAGGGAAAGAGACAGACAGGGAAAGAGACAGACAGGGAAGGTGACAGAGATAGACAGACAGACAGGGAAAGAGATTGAGACAGGGAAAGAGACAGACAAAGAGATCGTGAGAGAGACAGAGAGATATATACAGAGGGGGAGACAGACATTATAATTACATTGCGCCAAAGAGTATATACCGTACAGTCGCTAAGGTCGGGGATATGAACACAAACACAAAATGCGCCACACACTACCACGTACTTGAACACATATACCACCCTCAGCACACATCTCACCACACATACACCAACCTCACCACATAATCGCCCTAAAACACACACAAGTCTAGTATTATCCTTCAAAAATAAAAATCTGATTAATAAGCAGCCAAACTGCAAAAAAACAAATGTACCATATAGGAAATACGGCAGCTGTCAGCCATATGACCTGTCTATATGTGTATGTGTGAGCTAATATATACTGTCAGGGGGGAGGGCTTTCTGTTGCTTGGAGATTTATCAGGCTGCCAATAGCAACCAATCACAGCTTAACTTCTATTTTGCTACAGTTAATTAATATGAGCTCTGATTGGTTAATATAGGCATCAATTTAATAATTACATTTCTATTTGTTTTGTGGTTTTTGTGTGCAGAATACATTATTGTTAATATATTCTATTTTGTTAACAGCAGTTATTAACCCGGGTGAAGCCTGACAGGGAAAAAGATGGAAAGAGAGAGACAGGTTAAGAGACAGACACAGACAAGGAGACAGAGACAGACACAGGGAAACAGACAGACAGGGAAAGAGAGGGAAAGAGACAGACAGGGTAAGAGACAGACAAAAACAGGTAAAGAGACAGACAAAGAGACAGACACAGGGAAAGAGATAGAGGGAAAGAGGGAAAGAGACAGACAGGGAAAGAGAGGGAAAGAGACAGACAGGGAAAGAGACAGACAGGGAAAGTGACAGAGATAGATAGACAGACAAGAAAAGAGATAGACAGACAGGGAAAGAGATTGAGACAGACGGAGAAAGAGACAGAGACAGTCAGGGAAAGAGACAGACAAAGAGAGAGAGAGAGACAGAGAGATATATATATACAGAGGGGGAGACAGACAGAGAATGGGAAAGAAACAGAGAGACAGTTACTATCCCGGGCGTTAATACATTCTATTTATACATTCTATCCCAGGAATGTTAATACATTCTATTTTGTTAACAACAGTTATTAACCCGGGCGTGTGTATGTATGTGTGTGTGTATGTATGTATGTCCGGGATTGGCATCTGCACCGTCGCAGCTACAGCCACAAAATTTTGCACACTCACACGTCTGGACCCCGAGAGCGTCATAGGTTATGTTGTGAGGCGAAATTTTAACAGCAGTTATTAACCCGGGCGAAGCCGGGTAGTACAGCTAGTTATAAAGTAAAAGAGAAGAGAATTTTGAACCTAAAGTTAAATAACAATAAGGTTTAGGCATTTTACTGCTTTTTTGTTTTGCTTTGTTTTGATGTAGTTTTTTTTTTTTTACTGACACCTGATGGATCCAGTTGATTTATATTGACACTATTTAGCTTTTTTCTTGCTCATAAGAAAATTAACAGGGCTTTGTTGAACTTGTTCCTATAAGATTGCTCAGCCTACCAGTTTTTTTGGTGTCCAGGCCTTTCGGTGTATTTTATATGTTCTCCCCTTCCTCTCCCGGCTTGTGTTTTGTGTCAGATAAAGTCAGACAGCAAAACATAAAAGTTAATTGATGGATTTACAAGTTGAGGTTTATTTGCCTCAAATCTGGATTAGGTTTCAATGGATTAATAGGGTGTCTGTGAGTTTAGATCACTTCCTATCATCCCTCGACATGACACATCTAGGGGTGGCCAAAGAACCGGGGAGCGCCACAGATCGGACCAAATTATGGACCGTGCCCCTTCAATGCGAGACACAGACCTCCTCTCCGCTGCTTCTTTAGATGTTTAACCCTTCCCTAGTCCAAACCCTCTCTTTAAAGTGTGCATAGTATATTTATATAGTGCACTAAGCAGTATACACAGGGAATATATCCAGAGGGCTCCATGCACTTGATGGAGGACTTACACCTTCATTGTGTCGTTATATGAAGTGACCAAAGAGTATACAATGGTATACATGGTGTAAATGTATAGAAAAGTATATTTGACTATGAAATCTCTATCTATCTACACTGATGAGCAAAAGGGTAACAACGTTTTGACTTTCAGCCACCATATCTCACCATCCACCACAGCTTTGAGTATGAAATGACCTTCATTTTATAGACAAACCTCTTGGCTATCTCATACTTAAATTTGACTTCCTAGTTAGCATATTATTTGTTATGCAGATTCTTGTCATGTCACTGCATTGTTACTGTTTTGCTCCTGGTGATGGAAAAATAATTTTCTTCCTTTATACTACAAATCACAACCTGTTCTCACATTCCCTAATAGCTCAGTGTGTTATTAGGTTGATTTCTCAGTGAAAGGTCACTGGATCGAATCAAGGAGCAACCATGAAGAAGATTTCCCAAGAATAGAGAAACAGCATCATCCAGCTCATCGATAGTGGCCTCTCGGCCAAAAAAATTGCCAAACTGCATCATGTGAGGCCATGATAATTTGAAGAATATGAAACGAAATCCGTCCATCCATTCAAATGCCAAGAGGTGACGTCCAGGCAAAATATCTGAGTCAACAACTCGGCTCATCACAAGGTCTATCAGTTCTGGGGAGACAAACCCGGCAGTGGAGGTGGCTCGTATGCTTCATAATAGTGAGATCACAGACGTCCATCCAAGCACCATGTGACTCACGTTACACAACGCTGGAATGGTGGCCCGAAAAAAGGTGAAGAAGCCTCAACTTCAGTATTGTCATAAGAAGCGTTGGCTCAAGTTTGCAAAAAAAAAAATGGACAGAAGAAAATTGGAAACGAGTGATTTGAAGCAATGAGACGAAAGTCAGTAGACACGGCTCTAATGGGGGCAAATGGGCCAGGAAGAAATAATGGAAAAAGGGGCTAACGGATCGAGAAATTGAAGGAACTGTCAAGTTTGATGGAGGAAGCCTGTTGATATGGGGTTGTAGCACAACCAAAGGCGTCAGATGCTTGACCAGAATTGATGGTGGTCTCAATGCTGAGCTATATGTGAGTAAAATACAAGGAGAGATGCTTCATATGCTCGACTACTATGGGTATGTAAAGGACGACATAGTGTTACAACAGGACAACGATTCGAAGCATACAAGGAGATTGTAGAAGAAATGGTTCAATGACAATGAAGTAGAGGAGCTGGATTGTCCCCACAGTCCCCTGACCTCAACCCAATCCAACACTTGTGCGTAGAGTTGAAGAAAAAGCTGTATATATACCCAAGTGAGCGACCAGTATACACCAACATGAGGAACGTGTAGAAGAGACCGAGGATCAGATTTCAGTGGAGACATGCTGGAATCTGATCAATAGTATGCTCATAAGGAATCAGGCAGTGCTGAAAGCCAAAGGAGATTTACAAAATACTAACAAAATAATAAAAATTTAAATTTAGATTTATAGGAGCAACACAGTTACAGTACAATTACATCACAAGAATCTGCATAACTAATTATATGCTAAATAGCTACAAGTCAAAGTTATGTATGAGATAGCCAATAGGATTATCTATAAAATGAAGGTCGTCTCATGTTCGAAGCTGTAGTGGATGGTGAGATATGGAGCCTGAAAGTCAAAAGATCAAAACATTGTTACCCTTTTGCTCATCAGTGTATATGTCTATCTATCTATCCATCCCTCTATCCATCCATCTATCTATCTATCTATCTATCTATCTATCTATCCCTCTATCTATCTATCCCTCTATCTATCTATCTATCCCTCTATCTATCTATCTATCTATCTATCTATCTATCTATCCCTCTATCTATCTATCCCTCTATCTATCCCTCTATCCCTCTATCTATCTATATATCCCTCTATCTATCTATCTATCTATCTATCTATCTATCCCTCTATCTATCGATCCCTCTATCTATCTATCTATCCCTCTATCTATCTATCTATCTATCCCTCTATCTATCTATCTATCTATCTATCCCTCTATCTATCTATCTATCTATCTATCTATCTATCTATCTATCTATCTATCTATCTATCTATCTATCTATCTATCTCTCTATCTATCTATCTATCTATCTATCCCTCTATCTATCTATCTATCTATCTATCTATCTATCTATCTATCTATCTATCTATCTATCTATCTATCTATCCCTCTATCTATCTATCTATCTATCTATCTATCTATCCCTCTATCTATCTATCTATCTATCTATCCCTCTATCTATCTATCTATCTATCTTTCTGAAGCAGAATAATTTAGGTAAATTGCATCTAAGGTTATTTATCATTGAAATGATAATAAATGCAGAATTCTAAATCTAATTTCTGTAATAGCAAAATTAGTAAAGTACAAGTATTGACATAAACTATAATACACAAATTCAACATTGGAGCCAATATAGAAAACCTACATATAAAACAAAGACTTCTGAGCTTATCTGAGCTGTTTTACACTGTCTGATACTAAATGCTCCTTTACCAGAAGAGATAGTGGGGTTGAGTGTACAAATATGTGCTGCACATGGCCTCTTTCCCCATGTTCCTCTATATACTGTATTCATAGACTCGTATTTGCAGCACTGTGGCACCAGTTATGACGCCCCCAGTCATCCTACAGTATGGTGCCTATGGACAGCCATGCATTAAGGAGAGGGGGAGACGTAATGTTAAACATATCTTATGAAGGATACAAGTTTTCCGTCAGGATTGTCAAAAATAAACCTCCAAATTTTAGTGTATAAAGTCAGGTGATACAGTGGGTCCCAGTTGTCTATAGGTGCTGTATCATGGCTCCAAACAAATAAGGGATTTTATGAGCATATGGGAATATGCCGGCTATAGAGGAGTCTATATAGAGGAGTACCCAGTGCTGTACAGATCCCGTACTGATCAGGCGGACACTACTGTACAGACGCTAATGAGTATGTTTGAGATAGATAGATAGATAGATAGAGGGATAGATAGAGGGATAGATAGATAGATAGATAGATAGATAGATAGATAGATAGATAGAGGGATAGATAGATAGATAGATAGATAGATAGATAGATAGAGGGATAGATAGAGGGATAGATAGATAGATAGAGGGATAGATAGATAGATAGATAGATAGATAGAGAGAGGGATATATAGATAGATAGATAGATAGATAGATAGATAGATAGATAGATAGAGGGATAGATAGATAGAGGGATAGATAGAGGGATAGATAGATAGATAGATAGATAGATAGAGGGATAGATAGATAGAGGGATAGATAGAGGAATAGATAGAGGGATAGATAGATAGATAGATAGATAGAGGGATAGATAGAGGAATAGATAGATAGATAGAGGGATAGATAGAGGAATAGATAGAGGGATAGATAGATAGATAGATAGAGGGATAGACAGATGGACGGATGGATGGATGGATGGATTGATGGACAGATACATAGAAGGATAGATAGAAAGATAGATGATAGAAGGCTGGATAGATAGATAGACGGACAGACGGACGGATGGATAGATGGACAGATAGATAGATGGATAAACAGAAAAATTGATAGATAGATAGATAGATAGATAAAGGATAGGTAGGTAAATAGATAGATAGAAGGATAGATGGATAGATACATAGATAAATAAATGATTGATAGATAGATAGATAGATAGATAGACGGATGGATGGATGGACAGATAGAAGGATAAACAGAAAAATTGATAGATAGATAAAGGATAGGTAAATAGATGGATAGATGGATAGAAGGATAGATAGATAGACAGACGGACAGATTGATAGATGGATAGATACATAGATAGATAGATATATAGATAGATAGACAGATGAACGGACGGACGGATGGATGGACAGATAGATAGAAGGAGAGAGAGGAAAAAAAAAAAAATAACCCGAACCCGGATCGTGCAGCCGGATTCCCGGGTCCCGGTTGGACCCGGATCTGACCCTGAAACCGCGCGGATCCGGACTTTTACAGTTCGGATCCGCTCAACACTAGAGATGGGTGTAAAGCCCCCCAACAGACCATAAATCTATCTATCTACATAACAAAAGAAAGCAAAGCTCCAAAAATATATAAAAGTGATAAAGGTTGGTAACAACCAAAATGTCACCCTGCAATATGGGCTATACAACTCCACTTTTTCTTCTATATTTTGGGAGTGCTGCCTTCTTTTTTTATGCAGATAGGTAGATTTTTACACACACACACATATCGTATATATAGATATATCTCAATTGTCAGACAACGCTTATATATTTTATACTGACAATTTTTTTCCTCATTTTTAAATGAATAGTTACAGAAAAATCAATCAAATCTGAATCTGACAAATCTTTAAAGAAAAAAAAAATAACAGCCAGAAAGTAAACTGAGCGATATTATTATTTTTCTTTTTTTATGTTATGAACAACATAAACATTTTTTTTTTCTAGTGAGTGATAAAATCATGAGGTAGTATACATATCTTACAGTCAGGTCACACACATAGGTAGTTAAATGCATTGAAAAATATTTTTTTTATTATGTACAACAAAAAAAATTAAAAAAAAACACTTTTAGTAAGTTTACTTATTACAAACATCTAGACGGAGAAAAAAAAATATAGGGAAGGCCCGTCCCCCACCACAGGAAATCAGCGCCCCTGAAAATGAGCAAAACTCTGCTTTTAATTTACAGATGATTTTATGCGCCCGCGGCAGAGCCAGTACATTAACATGATGATAGTGGAGAAAAAAATATCAATTTTTAGGAACATAAAAAAAAATATCTGTAAATTTGAATTCATAAAAAAAATATATTATCCAATCACAGAAAAAAAAATGCCGCGGTGTAGAATTAATGTTTCTGATATATTTCATTTTATAATGACATTGGATTTCAATTGTTTTCAGTGTAACACTTTTTGGCTGTAAAAATAAAATTTATAAAAAATTGAAAAGTGATAAAACAAAACAAAAAGAAAAAAAAAAAAAAGAGAAAACCTGTTTTGCAGTGTTAAAAAAATAAAATAAAAAAATAAAACAAATTAAGAATTAAAAGAGAAAGGAAAAAAAAATCCCTGAGTCAATTTAACACATCTCTAATGGTCCACCTTTATATATATATATATTTTTTTTATATATACATTTTCTAGCCCCTAAATCTGTTTAGGGCCGTTTATAATTTGCAGTCTTCTCACGAAAACACATGGCAATCATTTGTGCACAATCCTGTCTTCAGAAAAGTCTTTAACGTCCTTTTTATTGTCCGCAATATATATATATATTTTTCTGTAATTGCACATAAATACAGATGACTGTTTTTTAACTCCCCAGCCTGAAGAAGAGTGCTCATCACATATATTCCTTTTCATATCGGATTTGTAAGATACAGTTACAGTGCATTCAGGATCCTTATAATGGGTTTTCCTATGGGTTTAGTTCTAAGGCCCAGACCTGTTGTGGCCACCCCGTCCTGCCCTTTATTTTCTTCTCTCCTTGGGGCGCAGCACTCCAAACGCCTTCACTTTGCTGCAAAAGAGAAGAAAATAATTAATTTTGAAATATAAATATTTATCTAAAATGATGATTTGAAATGTCCTCGAATGATAAATACAAAATAAAGCTAAACATTTCCCTTTAATGTAAAAAATAATAAAAAAAAAACCAATAAAAAAAAAAAACAATATAATTTTCTGGAAAAATATAAAATAATTATTTCAGTTTATATCCTAGAATTTCGCCTTTTATTTAGTGGAAAAATGTATATTTTATTTCCAAGAGCCACTTGGGAGAAAGGATAAACATTCTTTGCTCGGCGGTTTTTGTAAGGTTAGCGTCATGTATCAGGGGTATGGTAAATAAAAGCCAAATCATCTAAACTATTTGCAGCCTTGTGTATACTAGAATTCAGCAACATCGGAGGATTATGTTTGGAGACCTCTTGAGAATCATTAATGTATTTTATGACTTCTAGGACTTTCTCACTTTTTTCTTCTGAGAATTTGAGCAGCAAATATTGGACATGTTTACAGAATTATAAAATGGTATTAAGTATGTCACATATTATGCGGATATTACAGAACGAGATGGAGAGAGAAAAGAAAGACATGAAATAAAGATAGAGGAAAGAAAGAGAGAAAAGAAGGAAGGAAGAAGGGAAGAAAGAAAAGAAAAAATGAGAGGAGAATATTAAAAGAAATGAAAAATGAGAGAGAAAGAAAAAGTAGGAAGAAATGTGAGAAAGACAAAGTAATAAGGAAAGAAAGAAGGAAACAAAAGAAAGGGAGAAAGAAAGAGAAAGAAAAAAAAGAAAAGAGAAAGAAAAGAAGATATGAGAGAAGGAGAATATTAAAAGAAATAAAGAATGAGAGAGAGAGAAATAAATAGTAGGAAGAAATGTGAGAAAGACACAGTAATAAGGAAAGCAAGAAGGAAAAAAGAAAGGGAGAAAAAAAAAACAGAGAAAAAAGGAGAGAAAGAAAGAGAAAGAAAAGAGAAATATAGAAAGAAAGAAAATAGAAAGAAACAGAAAGAGAAAAATATATAAAGAGGAAAAAAAGAGCAAGAAAGAAAGAAGAAGATAAGACAGGAGAATATTAAAACAAATAAACAATGAGAAAGAAGGAATGATGGAAAGAAGGACAAAGAAAGAAAGAAACAGAAAGAGAAAAATATATAAAGAGAAAGAAAGAGCAAGAAAGAAGAAGATAAGACCGGAGAATATTAAAAGAAATAAACAATGAGAAAAAAGTAGGAAGAAATGTGAGGAAGAAAAAGTAAGAAGGAATGATAGAAAGAAAGAGACAAAGAGAAAGAAGCAGGAAGAGAAAAATATATAAAGATTAAGAAAGAGCAAGAAAGAAAGAATAAGATATGAGAGGAGAATATTGAAATAAATAAACAATGAGAAAGAAGTAAAAAGTAGGAAGAAATGTGAGAAAGACAAAGTCATAAGGAATAAAAGAAAGAAAGAAGAAAAAAGAAAGGGAGAGTGGAAGAAAGAAAAAGAAAGAATGAATATATATTACAGGAGAATATTAAAAGAAATAAAGAATGAGAAAGAAAGAAAAAGTAACAAGAAATTATATTACAGAAAGAGATGGAGAGAGGAAAGAAAGAGCGAAAGAGGAAAGAAAGAGAAAGAAAAAGAAAAAGAAAGAATAAGAAGATATGAGAGGGAATATTAAAAGAAATAAAGAATGAGAAAGGAAAAGTAGGAAGAAATGTTAGAAAGACAAAGTAAGAAGGAATGTAAGAAAGAAAAAACTAAGCAGGAATGTGAGAAAGAAAGAAATAATAAGTACAGTATGAAGAAATGGGAGAAACATAAAGTAAGAAGAATTGACAGAAAGAAAAAAGTAAGAAGGAATGACAGAAAGAAAAAAAATAATACAGAATGAAAGAAAAGGAGAAAGAAAGAATAGAAGAAAGAAAGAAAAAAAGAAAGAAAGAAAAAGAAAGCCCTGCAATTTGTTATGATATTAGATGTATCACAAGGAAGGCCTTATGTGACCAAAAAACATTTTAGATATGAATATATATATATATATATATATATATATACAAAGAGAGAGAGAGAAAGAGAGAGAGAGAAGGAGAAAAAGATGAAAGCAAGGAGAAAATATAGATTTAATAA